>NC_086098.1:245237470-245427470 GCF_963921235.1 Mobula hypostoma
GGGCATTACAAAAATTACCGAGCTACATTAACTGCTCTAAAATATAGGAATTAATACTGAAAAAAAATCAGAACACAAAGCCCAGCTGGCGTCAGAGTTGCGATACATTTACAAAGTTCACCTATAGAACGATGGAAATAGTCCCGTCTACTGTGGGACCAAACAACCCGGACAGATAACAAGAAATTACACTGAGAGCTGTCAAAAGCAGACAAGAGACAGGGCAAGAAGATGGGGGGGGGGGGTAATTATACAAATCGTCCGATCAAGTCCAAGCAACCGGCTCCTCGTATTTCTTTCACACATTCGATGCACAACCCCACCAAACTCCTCTCCAGTGAACTATTTCTGGCTGCAACTCCCACCCACGCTTTGGACTGTAAACCGCGTTGGCCCGCAGAGCCGACCCTTACCTGAGACCAGTCTTTGCTGAGGGGCAAATCACACCGGCAGAGGCTGTGCCTCGCAAACCGGAAAGGCGGAAGTGACCAACGTACAAACAAAACCTATCAAAACTTAGGGAGAGGCACCCTTCAGTCAGTCAGCAGCAATGCATTTCAAATGCCAAAGACAAAGCAATTGAGCAAACAGCAAGGTAAACACTGCCTTGAAGGTAGTCTGACTGCAGGTGCCTGTGGCCCCTGAAACATTAAAGGTCAGCCTACAGCCTTTGAGTGGTAGAGCACAGCAGCGCTCTCACCCGTCCTAAACCTGTTGCAGTTCTGGCCGCGTCTCTGGGTTACACACAGCACTCGAAGCAGGCGGCACACCGAGGAACACGACGTTGGGAGAGGGAAGGAACCGAGGGGCACGCGTGGAGGCTCGAAGAGGGGTTGAGCGCTTCTCAGGCAACAGAGCTCGCACACACACAGAAGTAGATGCAATAATGGTTACCCCGGTTTCCAGAGCCTTAAAACATCAGAGAGTAATTTTCAGATTCAGGTTTAATATCACTGGAATGGGCATTGAAATGTGTTGTTTTGCAGCAGCAGTCAGTGCAATACATAATAAAAACTATAAACTACAATAATAAATAAATTTGCATGTATATATACACACTAAATTTTATTAGTGACCAAATAGTTCATGGACCATTCAGAAATCTGATGGCGGAGGGGAAGAAGCTGCTCTTAAAATATTGATTGTATCTTCAGACCGTGAGCCTCCTCACTGATGGTAGGAAAGAGAAGAGGGCATGTCCTGGGTGATGGGGCTCCTTAAGGATGGATGCCACCTTTCTGAGGCATCGCCTTTTGAAGATGTCCTCAATGCTGGGGAGGTTAGTGCTCATGCTGGAGCTGGTAGTCTGCACTTTCTGCAGCTTTTTTCGGATCCTGTGCAGTGGTCCCTCCATATCAGACAGTGAATGCAGCAGTAATTTTTCTGCCATGGATGGATTTGTCTTTGCCACGACACCTTCCTATTCAAATTTATGTATCACATGTACATCACAACATACAGTGAAATGCATTGCTTGCATGAACAACTTCTAACACCAACTATCAACACACTTGCAGGATGTAGGCACTTATAGACACAGAAACAGGTCTTCCGTTTTTTTTCAAAGTACATTTATTATCAAAGTATACAAACACTATACAAAGCCTTCAGAATCATCTCCTTACAGGCAGCCACAAAACAAAGAAACCCAATAAAACCTATTAAAGACTATCAAACATCCAAAATGCAGGGAAAAAAAACAAATTGCACAAACAATCAAACTAAACAAGTAACATTCAGAAAGTGAGTCAGTCCACAGCAGCTTAACTAAGGAGCCTGTCAGTTGCAGGCCACAGCTTCAGTTCAACAGAGATGAGTAAACCTCTTCTAGCAGCAAGTTGAACGCCGGCCGGTTGCTTCCCTCCCCTCCCCTCCCTCCCCTCCAGCCTGATGCTAAAATTGGCCAAACCTCAGATCGCTTCTTGCTTTCAGACCTGGGCCTGCCACTTCAATACACTCTTGATACACAACATCTGTGCCGAATATGATGCTGAATTCAATTAAAACTTTCCTGTC
The DNA here is from genome assembly GCF_963921235.1 of Mobula hypostoma. Lineage (NCBI taxonomy): Eukaryota > Metazoa > Chordata > Chondrichthyes > Myliobatiformes > Myliobatidae > Mobula > Mobula hypostoma. The sequence continues at coordinate 245,239,487 of NC_086098.1, forward strand.
TGCATATTAACCATACCCTTCCATTCCCCCCATATTGATATGTCCACTAGATTGCCTCTTGTGGAGGTTGATAGGTTCTTGGTTCGTGAGGGCATCAAAGGTTCAGGGAGAAGGCAGGAGAATGAGTTTGAGAGGGATAATAAATCAGCCATGATGGAATGGTGGAGCAGACTCGACAGACTGAATGGTCTAATTCTATCCTATCATATCTGCTTCCACTCCCACTCCTAGAAGATTGTTCCAGGTACTCACCATTCTGTGTAAATGTTTGCCCCACATCTCATTTAAACCTAATTGCCCACCCCAACAGCTCTTGGACGTTTCCCTCAGACAAGTATAACCACCTCCAAATGCTGTCCAAAGATGCAAGGATAAAAGATTCAGATGGCAATACACAAAAAAGCCAGGGGAATTTATGGGGTCAGGCAGCATCCATGGAGAGAAATGAACAGTTGATGTTTTGGGTCGACGCCCTTCATGAGGAAAGATTCAGGCTATTCCTTCATTGCAGGAGTGTTACTAGAGGTAACACACCAAATGGGGGGAGAACTCAGCACGTCAGACAGCATCTATGGAGGGGAATAAACAGTTGGGGTTTCCCACTGAGAACCTTCACATTCTCTGTTTACTCATCTCTATGATGCTCAGTATTTCCAGTATCTTCAGAATCTTCTGTTGTTCGGAGTACAGCCTCTCGGTTACATGCTCTTTCGCATGGATGTGAAAGATCCCATTTTCACGGGTAGTGGATACCTCCCAAAGCAGATGGTTGAGACATTAATGCACTGCTGTTTTGTGGGGGTTCGTAATTGGCATCACAACAAAAACACCTCAGTTACTTCAGTGGCTGTAAACCATTTCTGTCACTCTTGAGAAGCATCATAAGTGCACATCAGAATCAGGTCACTCCTAAACAACTTTTACCTCAGGGGATGAAACAAGAGCAGGTTATTCAATCTTCAAGGAAAGCTGCTGTTCCTTGTCCATCCCAAAACATCAGCCCAGTGGCTCCCATGGAAACAAAGAACATAGAATAGTACAGCACAGTACAGGCCCTTCAGCCCACAATGTTGTACTGACCCTCAAAGCAAAGCTCAAAGTACGTATATTACTAATCTAGAATCCCAAATCTGCACTCTAACCACTATGCTTTCACGCCACGGTCACTGGCGCACACGTTACAGGGAGAGAAACACGAACGAACTGGTAGCCAAGATCTGAAACCACTTCAATCCCCATCAGAGACAGTGCATGCTTCATGCAGACAAAAGCAGATTATTTGCAATCAGTGACTGCTGATGAGGCCTAACATCAGTCCACCAGAACAGGAGTGCTCCCAACCAGAGAGCACGTAAAGGCCTCAGACTTCAGCTGGAACTCAGGAGACAGCATCTGGCTCGTTGACAAGGCAATTACCAGGAATTACCCAGCACAGAAATAATCTCACTAACAACTTCCTGCTTCACAACTCTATAATCTTTCAAATAAACACACTTGCACAATAAAAAAAAACAGCTGAAAAGCTCTTTTAAATCTTCTACATTGGCTGTGACTCAGTAGCAGTCATTGGGATTTTCACTCCCAACGTCCGGGAAAGGTGCACAAGACTCTAAGGGACTTTTCCAATGCCAGCACAGGAGCGCAGATGCACAGCTGGAAGAGCTGCTCCAGTGGCCCAGGTTCAATACCAACATCTGGTAATTTTTTTGTGGAGTTTGCATGTTTTACCTGTGACCACATGTAACCCTGGATGAGTCACAGTCCCAGAGAGAGGTACGGCAGGCAAACAGGCTCTAAGGCTCACTGAGTCAACATTGACCATCTGCACTCATTCATACCAACCCCACATTAATCCCAATTTTATTCTCCCCATAGTCACATCAGCTCACCCACATACTAAAGATTAAAGATCCTGATCCTAGATTAACTTTATTTGTCACATGCACATCAAAACATACGGTGAAATGCAAGGCTTGCATCAAGTATGTGCTGTGTGCAGCCCACAAGTGTCGTCACGCTTCTGACACCAATATAGCATACTCACAACTATTTGCTTATTTAGAGACACAGCACAGTAACACGCCCTTCCAGCCCCACGAGTCCATGCTGCCCAATTACACCCATGCACCCTGGACATCTCTGGAATGTGGGAGGAAATTGTAGCACCCTGAGGAAACACACACAGTCACGGGGAGAACATACAAACTCCCTTACAGACAGCAGTGGGAAGGGAATTGAACCAGGTTGTTGGCACTGTAAAGTGTAATGCCAACCCTTCCCATTGCTGTTAATGCACTTCCTGCTTTCTACTCCCTCTCTAGCTATCATCTCCAGCTCCTTCATACCTCCCGTCTCTCCCCACACCACACCCCCATGCCCCCTTCCACTTCAGCTCATTCAGAGAGAAGTCATAAATGATCATTTTTGCCAGGAATGGATAGACACCATGGATTTGTGAAAGAAAGATCATGTTAAATCCCCAATCAGTAAACCTGCTGGAAAAGTCTGCAGGTCCACTGCCGGCCCTGAGACGGTCTGTCAGTGTATGTGAGTGCGTGGGTGGGAGGGAGGAATGTGGCTTGTTTTGCTGTTGTTCTGCTGAACATTATGAGCTTGCTGTGTAGGCAACAGAATCTGCGGCAACTCACGGACTTTTCTCAGCACATCCTTAGGTTGTGTTGGTTGTTAACCCCGAGGAAAAATCCAGAACTGGAGTCCCTAAAGCAGTCCTACGTTGAGTTTGATGCTGACTGGCAACTCCTGGTGCCAAGCTGTATCAGTCACTGTCATTCCTTTGAATTCATCAGCTGCATGGAAGGGGGGAGCCGGCTGCATGGGCAACAGCTTTCTCTCCATATCATATTGCCCTGGCTCGATTATCAACACAGACAGCTAGGACACAACATCCATGGTTAACCCCGACCTAACAGAAAAAATGCATTACACAGCATGTTGTACATATGATAAATAAATTAATCTGAATCTAGATCAAACGCTGGAGGAGGTAGGAAAGAGGTAGCATGGATGGATGTTACCAATGTCCCACAACAACAGCAAAGGGAAAGTGATAAATTCATTTAAATAGGACAATCAAAGTAAATTTGAGTAAAAGACACGAGCAGAGTTTGGCCATTAAGTCTGCTCCATCCATTCCATCATGGCCGATTTATTCTCCCCCTCAACCCCAGTCTCCTGCCTTCTCTGCATAACGTTTGACACCCTTACTAATCAATAACCTATCAACTTCTGCTTTAAATATACCCAATATATACCTCCACAGCTACCTGAGGCAACAAATTCCACAGGTTCACTACCCTCTGATTAAAGAAACTCATCATCTGTTCTAAATGGTTGTCCCTCTGTAACATGCTGTAAGGTTTCACTGCTAATGTAATGGTTTCTCTGTAGCAGCAATGTTTGGGTTATAACTAGAGATAACAGGGCTTTGGACTGTGGGCTATCCAATGAGAGGGATGTTATTCTTTCTTGTGAGTCTGGGAGCAGGGATTTTGCAGTCTTTTGTCAGGGAGAAGATGCGAATGGAGAGAGTTGGTGGACTTTGAGCGAGGGTCCGAGGCTCAGCTATGCTCCGAGGAGGTTGACGGGAAACCAGTGGACTGAACCGTGAGCTCCAACGTTGCTCATTAGACTGTTTCATGAGAATGGGCCCTTTTTTTTTTTTGTTTCTTTACTAACCATATAGTCAAATTAAGAATTACAAAGCTCAATCGTTTAATCGCATATTGCGTACTGTTTGTTATCTCGTGGTACTGATTTGTAACAGGGGACACATTGCGCAGCAGCTACCTAAACAAGATGTCTTAAGTTTGGCCAACCCGAGGGCTGTTTTACCCTAGATTAAGACACTAGCTGAACTAGGAGGATGGCCCTCTGGTCCAAGACTCACACACTACAGGAAACATCCACTCTTGTGTAGGCCTGCACATCTTTTCTTAAATAACAGGCCCAAAACTGCTCACAATACTGCAAGTGCGGTCCGACCAATGCCTTATAAAGCTTCAGCATTTGTATTCTAGTCCACTCAAAATGAATGCTAACATTGCATTTGCCTTCTTACAACTGACTCAATCTGCAAGTTAACCTTTAGGGAATCCTGCATAAGGGCTCCAAGTCCCTTTGCACCTCAGATTTTTTGAATTTTCTCCCCATTTAGGAAAAAGACTACTCCTTTATTCCTTCTACCAAAATGCATGAACATATAGTTCCCAACACCTGCCACTTCTTTGCCCATTCTCTCAATCTGTCCAAGTCCCCCGATTCTTCAACACAACTTTCCCCTCCGCCTATCTTTGCATCATCTGCAAGTCTGGCCACAAACCTTCAATGCCGTCATCCACATATAACATGAAAAGAAGCGGTCCCAACCACAACCCATGCAGAACAGTATTTGTCACTGGCAGCTTATCAGAAAAGCCCCCTTTATTTCCACTCTCTGCCCCCTGTCAGTCAGCCAATCTTCTTTTCTGTAATACCATGGGCCCTTATCTTGTGAAGAAGTCTCAAATGCGATACGTTGTCAAAGCCTTCAAAAATCCAAGCAAACAGCATCCACCAATTCTCCTTTTCCAATCCTGTCTGTTTATTTTCCCAAAGAATTCCAACAGGTAGGGAGTGTTAGCGTGTAGTGAGATTCTAATCTCCTTGCTTTTAACAGCGTTAATGTAAACACAAGGAACAAGACCCCAAATAAAAGATACCAAAAGTGAAGACAAATCAAATCTTTTGCCAGTGCACAAGTACAGTGAGGTACAGACACTTGCTTGCAGAAGCATCACAGGTAGGCAACACAGATAAAAATAAATGATACACAAATTGACAGTGACTGGAAATAAAGTTCCAGAGCACAGGAGGATGTTGAGTAGCAAAAGGAATTCAGACCAGATAACTGCAAGGTACTGCAGCAGGTCAGGGCCAACGTAGCAAGGACAGAGATAAGAAGCCTCAGATGTAGGAATATGAAGCGAAACCACAAACTACAGAGAGAACTCAGCAGGTCAGGCAGTCAATGCCTACACACTTTACTTGGACTGTTTTAAAAATGAAAGCGGGAAAAATCAAAAGAGAAGTTGTTCGGGTAACCACAAGTTCCACCAGACAGAGTAGAGCACGAGTAAAGGGGAACTAACTACATTTATGCTCTAGAAAGAAACACGAGAATCCCAAGGTCTTCCTGATGGGGAAGTGGAAGTTTGGGGACTTGATGTCCAATACGAAGACGAGACAGAGAGGAGCTGGGAATCAGAAGTTGTTCAATTGGTGGAGAGCATGCAAGGTGTACCGGATAAAGGTGGGAAGGGACTTAACTGGTGAAACAAGATAGAGTCGAGGTATGAAAGGCTAGGTTCAGTGGGGCAAGAGCAGGCAGATAAAAAGGGCGGTCCAAGTGTATTAAAACTCTGCCATGGACAGTTCCACCCCAGCTGTGAAAGGAGGAGGGTTGGGCATGGGGCTTACAACCCCATTCCATAAAAACCCAGAACTACAGAAGCTCAAAAAACTCATCCCTGGAAGAGGAAGGGTCTTCACCTAGATGATGTAAAGATGGGCTCTACTTGGGGGCAACTTGAAAGACTGGACATGGACAGAGGACTCAGCAGAGGTGATGGGCTGAAGTAAAGACGTATGAAGGATCAATATTATTCACCACACACCCCTACATGGATTAGGAATTTGCTGAGGTGGGTTGGACAGGACACGACATGCAACAAAAACAACATTCAACAATTATAAAGAATTATATAAAAAATAAACAGGTGTAAATGTGCATAAATACCAGTGTGTATATACAATGTAAACAGCTTTATAAAAATGGTTTAAAGTGTCTAAACTGTAATGTCTCATCCCAACACACTGACTGTCTTTCCCCTATACAAGTGCTGCCTGTCTGCTGAGTTCCTCCAGCAGTTAATTTGTTGCTCAAGTTACCAGGTTCTACAGTCACTTGAACCTTCACAGAAAAGGTGCTCAGAAAGCATGAGGTGTCATGCTTGTGACGAAGGGCTGTCTATGCTGGGTTTGGTTTTCATAAGGGAGACTAGGTACATAAACCTCTGAGTCACTGGCTTAGATAGTGTAAATATAACCTGTGATAATAAAACTGATTCCGGTTCACAGGAACACAAGAGGCTACAGACAAACAGTGGGACAGCCAGTTCCAACACCAGTACATCTCCCCCCACCACTAAGGGCATCTCAACAAGAGACGACACCTCAGGAAGGCGACAGTTATCGTTAGGGACCCCCGTCGTCTGGGCTGTGTACTAATCTCAGGTTAAGATGCAACGGCCTGAGGACCCACACCTTAAGGTTCAACAACAGCTTCTTCCCCACTGCCATCAGATTCTTGAGCACACTACAAAAACCCCAGCACTAGCTCCGACTATGTCCCTTTCTCCCTCAACTTCCTCTGTCATTATGTTTATTCTCAAAAAGTCAAACGTTGAGGTTATCATCATTCCTGCCACAGACAGATCACATAGAAAGGTAAAACTGGCTAAAGCACCAGAGCAATATCAAAGAAAAGACTATTTATTTCTCTGTTCTCCCCCAAACAGGGGCCAGTACTTACTACCAGAGCAAGCAGAGAGGGCAAGACCATAATTGATGTGGATAGCAACTTAAAAGCCAAGGCTCAAGGAGTGGGCAGTGGGATTAAAGTGCCTTTTTATACACCGTACAAGCTTCTACCATTCGTCATGAGTGCTCCTGAGCTACGTGTACCTCACCGGTTCTCCCGTCTCCTCCTCTATCCACATGTCAGCACCCCCCCCCAACCAAACGCTTTCCTCGCTGCTCTCTCCTCCCCCATTCCCTGCTTCAACTCCCAGTCCGGCTACAATGCGCTCTCACCTCTCTCCCCCTGCACTCCCCGTCCCACCTCACCGAGCTCTCCCCACACTGTCCCGGTCAACCCTCTGCTCCCCCTCTACTTCACCCATACCTCACCCCTACACCCCCCCACTCGGTTCGCCCCTCACCCTCACCCTCACCCTCACACCCTCCGACCTGCCCCACTCACCGACTCCGCCGCCCGCCGTTTAATCCACACTCTGAACCCTGACCCCGAGCTCGAGCCCAAGGGGTCAGCGCCCGCTTGGCCAACGGCTCGGCTTCGCTGCGTCACTTCCGCCTGCTCCTTCTGCTCCGGCTAGGGGGGCGGGGCCTACCCTCCTCGGCTCCTCCTCCTCCTCGCCACAGCAAGGGGCGGGACAACGTGGAGCGGCCGGGCTGGCCCGTGACGTCATGGATTGTTTAAAGCACCAGGTCCTCCCTGCAAAGTTCGAACTACATATAACGCAAGCTATCTTCAGGTTCATTTCTTTGCGGGCATTTACAGAAAAATAAATAGAAGTTTTCAAAAAACCCTATATAAACAAATACTGACAAACACAAAAGATAAACTTTTCAGATAAAAGCAATACTGAGAATCTCTTACTAGCTCTTCTTTCAGTTAGTCCCGACGAAGGGTCTCGGCCCGAAACGTTGACTGTACCTCTTCCTATAGATGCTGCCTGGCCTGCTGCGTTCACCAGCAACTTTGATGTGTGTTACTGAGAATGAGAGTTGAATTAGAATCAACAATAGTTGTGTCCTTGAAAGTGAGTAGAATCAGTTCAGGGTGGTGGCGATTGCAGTTATCTACGCTTATTTAAGAGCCTGATTGTTGGAGGTTAATAACTGTTCCTGAACCTGGTGTTGTGGGACCTTAGGCTTCTGTACCTTCTGCCTGATGGTAGTGGTGAGAAGGGAACATGGCCTGGGTGGGAGCGTTATTCACGATGGATGCTGCTTTCTTGTGGCAGCGTTCCATGTAAATATACTCAATGGCGGACTGGGCAGTTGATGCACCTTCAATTACTCCAAAAGACTGAAGTAGGGTAAATACCGAAAGGCTTTTATTTGCAGTAAAATGTGACCTCCATCATACTGAGTGTCTGCCCCTGGACTGAAGAGGAGGAGCAATGGCGCAATCGTCTTTATTCAGGGTTCTGTGGGAGGAGCCACAGGAGCAGTCAGCAGAGAGGCGTGTCCAGACAGGTAACCCAGCTACAACATATATATATGGTTTACCACAGCAGTACCCACCACTGTCGATAGTCTTTTCTGTTCCTGGGCATTGGCGTTTCCATACCTGGTCATGTTGCAATCAGCTAGGACTGGAAAGGAAAAGGGAAGAAAGCAGAATAATAGCGCATTTACCAATGTTGTATTCCATCTGCCAGACCTTGGCCCACTCACTTAACCTATCTATATCCCTCTGCAGACTCTCCACATCCTCTGTACAATTTGCTTTTCCACTCAGTTCAGTGTCATCAGCAAATTTTGCTACGTTACACTCAGTCCCCTCTTCCAAATCATCAATGTAAATGGTAAACAGCTGCGGGCCCAGCACCGACCCCTGCGGCACCCCACTCACCACTGACTGCCAACTGGAGAAACACCCATTTATACCAACTCTCTGCCATCTATTGGTTAACCAATCCACTATCCATGCTAATACACTTCCTCCGACTCCATGCATCTGTATCTTATTTATAAGTCTCTTGTGCAGCACCTTATCAAACGCCTTCTGGAAATCCAAGTATACGACATCCACCTGTTCCCCTCTATCCACTGCACTCATTATGTCCTCAAAGAACTCCAGTGAGTTTATTACACAGGACCTGCCCTTTCTGAATCCATGCTGCGTCTGTCTAATGGAACCACTCCTTTCTAAATATTTTGCTATTTCTTCCTTAATGACAGCTTCAAGCATTTTCCTGACTACAGATGTTAAACTAACTGGCCTATAGTTGCCCATCTTTTGCCTACATATCTTTTTAAAAAGTGGTGTGACATTTGCTGTCTTCCAATCTGCCAGGAGCTGCCCAGAGTCTAGTGAATTTTGGTACATGATTACCAACGCATCTACTATAACCTCCGCCAATTCTCTCAGCACCCTGGGATGCATCTCATCAGGACCAGGGAACTTATCTACCTTCAGGCCCTCTAGTTAGCTCATCACTATCTCTTTAGTCACAGTGATTTTATTGAGGTCCTCACCTCCCATTTCATCATTCTTTTGCATATTAGATGTGTCCTCCACTGTGAAGCCTGACACAAAATAGTCGTTCAATGCCTCAGCCATTTCATTATCACCCATTATCAATTTCCCCTTCTTGTCTTCCAAGGGACCTACGTTGACTTTAGCCACCCTCTTCTGCTTTATATATTTATAAAAACTAATGCTATCTGTTTTTATATTTTGTGCTAATTTACTTTAATACTCTATCTTCTCTTTCCTTATTTCTTGTTTAGTTGTTCTTTGTTGCTTTTTAAAGTTTTCCCAATCCTCCAGTCTCCCACTACTCTTTGCGACTTTGTACACATGAACTTTAATTTGATTATCCAAGTTATCTTAGTTATCCAAGGCTGTCTCTCTCCACCCTTACTGTCCTTTTGACTGGAATATATTTTTGTTGAGCCCTGTGAAAAATCTCTGTGAAAGTATTCCACTGTTCCTCAACTGTCCTACCAAATAACTTGTGCTGCCAATCCACATTAACCAACTCCTCCCTCGTCCTGTTGTAGTCTCCCTTGTTCAGGCACAATGCACTAGTTTTAGATCTTGTTCAAGCACAATACACTGGTTTTAGATCTCCAGGGCTGAAGAAGAAGAAATCTGATAGGGGGCCATGAAAGAAAAGGAAAGAGGAAGGGCACCAGAGGGAGGTAATGGGCAGGAGAGGGGAGGAGTGGTGAGTGAGAATGGAAAAAGAGGGAAGGGAGGAGATGGAAATTAGCGAAATCAGTGTTCATGCTGTCAGGCTGGAGGCTATCCAGACAGAATACGAGATGTAATCCTAGCAAGAGAGACATGTGTGTGGCCTCATGATGGCAGGAGAGGAGGCTACAGACCGATATCTTGAAACGGGGATGGGAAGTTGGAATGGGTTGCCTCAGGGAAATGCATTCCTGACTTTTCTAGCAGATGGAACAAAGGTGCTCAACCAAGTCCCTCCCCCCCGCAATCCGTGTCCTTCTATCCTCAGCCCCCTCTGCTGGGGCCACTGGCAGAGGAACAGAACCTCCTGTTCCCCTGGGGTGGGGGTTCTACAGCCAATGGTGTGAGCACTGAATTCTCTGTCTTCCGATCACTCGCTCCCCTCTGTCCCATTTCCCTCTCCTCCTGATCTCATCGGTCCCTCCTACAACCACAATAAACCTGTTTCTTTCCCCTCCTCCCTCCTCTATCTGCCCCTCACCCACACACTCCTCCCTTTGGGTACCCCCCCTGCACTGTTCCCATCTGCCCTCTCCACCTCCCTCGTTTGAGTCCACGCTCCACCCTCCTCTTCTATCAGACTCCCACCATCTTTGTCACCTCCACTCATCTCTTCCCAGCCTCTGTCACTAACCTCACTCTCTCCTCCTCTGTCTGCCTGTCACTCCTCCTCACCTGGATCAACGCATCATCTCCCAACCCCTGTAACTACCCCCACTCCCCCATCCTCCATCTGCCTATCGCCCCTCCTCACCTGGATGCATCAATCACCCCTTTCCCCTCACCCCCTTGTACCTTAAGAACATAAGAACTAGGAGCAGGAGTCGGCCATCTGTCTCGTCAGCCTGCTCCACCATTCAATAAGATCATGGCTGATCTGACCATGGACTCATCTCCACCTACCTGCCTTTTCCCCATAACCCTCAATTCCCCTACTGTGCAAAATGCTATACAACCTTGTCTTAAATATATTTAACGATGTAGCATCTCCTGCTTCCCTGGGCAGAGAATACCAGAGATTCACTGCTCTCGGGGGAAAAGCTGTTCTTCCTCATCTCCGACATAATTCTAAACCCCTGAGTATTGAGGCTAACCCCTAACTCTCGTCTCACTTACCAGCTAGAAACAACCTTCTGGCCTCTATCTTACCTATCCTGTTCATAAAGATTTACAGATATAAAATTTAGTCTAATTTGTCACACAAACAATGAAACATACTTTGAAATACTTTGTTTGCACCAACAGCCAATAAAGTCTGAGGAGGTGCTGGAGCCGTGCTTCCAGTACCAACACAGCATGGCCACAATTTACGTGTGTGTGTGTGTGTGTGTGTGTGTGTGTGTGTGTGTGTGTGCGCGCGCGCATGTGTGTTTGTGTGTGTTTATGTGTGTGTGTGTATGTTTTGTATGTGTATGCGTGTGTGTGCATGTGTGTTTGTTTGTGTTGTGTGTTTGTGTGTGCGTGCGTGCGTGTGTTTGTGTGTGTGCGTGCGTGCGTGTGTTTGTGTGTGTGCGTGTGTATTTGTGTGTGCGTGTATTTGTATGTGTTTGTGCGTGTGCATGTGCATGTGTTTGTGTGTGTGTTTGTTTGTGTGTGTGCATGTGTGTGCATGTGTGTTTGTGTGTGTGCGTGTGTGTTTGTGTGTGCATGTGTGTGTGTTTGTTTGTGTGTGTGTGCGTGTATTTGTGTGCGTGTGCGTGAGTGTGTGTGTTTGTGTGTGTGTGCGTGTGTGTTTGTGTGTGTGCGTGTGTGTTTGCTTGTGTGTGTGCATGTGTTTGTATGTGTGCGCGTGTATTTGTATGTGTTTGTGCGTGTGCATGTGTGTTTGTGTGTGTGCGCGTGTGTTTGTGTGTGTGTGATTGTGTGTGTGTTTGTGTGTGTGCGTGTGTTTGTGTGTGCGTGAATGTGTGTTTATGTGTGTGCGAGGGTGTTTGTGTATGCGTGTGTGTTTGTGTGCGTGCGTGTGCGTGTGTGAGTGTGTTTGTGTGTGTGTGCGTATGTGTTTGCTTGTGTGTGCGTGCGTGTGTGTTTGTGTGTGCATATGTATTTGTGTCTGTGTGTGTGCGTGTGTGTGTCTGTGTGTGTTTGTGTGTGTGTGTTACATAGAACCATAGAAAATAGGTGCAGGAGTAGGCCATTCGGCCCTTCGAGCCTGCACCGCCATTTATTATGATCATGGCTGATCATCCAACTCAGAACCCCGCCCCAGCCTTCCCTCCAAACCTCCTGATCCCCGTAGCCACAAGGGCCAGATCTAACTCCCTCTTAAATATAGCCAATAAACTGGCCTCAACTGTTTCCTGTGGCAGAGAATTCCACAGATTCACCACTCTCTGTGTGAAGAAGTTTTTCCTAATCTCGGTCCTAAAAGGCTTCCCCCTTATCCTCAAACTGTGACCCCTCGTTCTGGACTTCCCCAACATCGGGAACAATCTTCCTGCATCTAGCCTGTCCAATCCCTTTAGGATTTTATACGTTTCAATCAGATCCCCCCTCAATCTTCTAAATTCCAACGAGTACAAGCCTAGTTCATCCAGTCTTTCATCATATGAAAGTCCTGCCATCCCAGGAATCAATCTGGTGAACCTTCTTTGTACTCCCTCTATGGCAAAGATGTCTTTCCTCAGATTAGGGGACCAAAACTGCACACAATACTCCAGGTGCGGTCTCACCAAGGCCTTGTACAACTGCAGTAGTACCTCCCTGCTCCTGTACTCAAATCCTCTCGCTATAAATGCCAGCATACCATTCGCCTTTCTCACCGCCTGCTGTACCTGCATGCCCACTTTCAATGACTGGTGTATAATGACACCCAGGTCTCGTTGCACCTCCCCTTTTCCTAATCGGCCACCATTCAGATAATAATCTGTTTTCCTATTTTTGCCACCAAAGTGGATAACTTCACATTTATCCACATTAAATTGCATCTGCCATGAATTTGCCCACTCACCCAACCTATCCAAGTCACCCTGCATCCTCTTAGCATCCTCCTCACTGCTAACACTGCCACCCAGCTTCGTGTCATCCGCAAACTTGGAGATGCTGCATTTAATTCCCTCATCCAAGTCATTAATATATATTGTAAACAACTGGGGTCCCAGCACTGAGCCTTGCGGTACCCCACTAGTCACTGTCTGCCATTCTGAAAAGGTCCCGTTTATTTCCACTCTTTGCTTCCTGTCTGCCAACCAATTCTCTATCCACATCAATACCTTACCCCCAATACCGTGTGCTTTAAGTTTGCACACTAATCTCCTGTGTGGGACCTTGTCAAAAGCCTTTTGAAAATCCAAATATACCACATCCACTGGTTCTCCCCTATCCACTGTACTAGTTACATCCTCAAAAAATTCTGTGAGATTTGTCAGACATGATTTTCCTTTCACAAATCCATGCTGACTTTGTCCGATGATTTCACCGCTTTCCAAATGTGCTGTTATCACATCTTTGATAACTGATTCCAGCAGTTTCCCCACCACCGATGTTAGGCTAACCGGTCTATAATTCCCTGGTTTCTCTCTCTCTCCTTTTTTAAAATGTGGGGTTAGCCACCCTCCAATCCTCAGGAACTAGTCCAGAATCTAACGAGTTTTGAAAAATTATCACTAATGCATCCACTATTTCTTGGGCTACTTCCTTAAGCACTCTAGGATGCAGACCATCTGGCCCTGGGGATTTATCTGCCTTCAATCCCTTCAATTTACCTAACACCACTTCCCTACTAACATGTATTTCGCTCAGTTCCTCCATCTCACTGGACCCTCTGTCCCTTACTATTTCTGGAAGATTATTTATGTCCTCCTTAGTGAAGACAGAACCAAAGTAATTATTCAATTGGTCTGCCATGTCCTTGCTCCCCATAATCAATTCACCTGTTTCTGTCTGCAGGGGACCTACATTTGTCTTTACCAGTCTTTTCCTTATTACATATCTATAAAAGCTTTTACAGTCCGTTTTTATGTTCCCTGCCAGTTTTCTCTCATAATCTTTTTTCCCCTTCCTAATTAAGCCCTTTGTCCTCCTCTGCTGAACTCTGAATTTCTCCCAGTCCTCAGGTGAGCCACTTTCTCTGGCTAATTTGTATGCTACTTCTTTGGAATTGATACTATCCCTAATTTCTCTTGTCAGCCACGGGTGCACTACCTTCCTTGATTTATTCTTTTGCCAAACTGGGATGAACAATTGTTGTAGTTCATCCATGCAACCTTTAAATGCCTGCCATTGCATATCCACCGTCAATCCTTTAAGTGTCATTTGCCAGTCTATCTTAGCTAATTCACGACTCATACCTTCAAAGTTACTCCTCTTGTTTGTGTGTGTATGTGTTTGTGTGTGTGCGCGTGTGTGTTTGTTTTTTTGTGTGTTTGTTTGTGTGTGTGTGCATGTGTTTGTTTGTGTGTGTGTTTGTGTGTTTTTGTGTGTGTTTGTGTGTGTGTGTGCGTGTTTGTTTGTGTGTGCATGTATGTTTGTTTGTGTGCGTGTGTGTGTTTGTGTGTGCGTGTGTGTTTGTTTGTGTGTGTTTGTGTGTGCGCGCGCGCGTGTTTTTTGTGTGTATACGTGTGTGGTTGTTTGTGTGTTTGTTTCTGTGTGCGTGCATGTGTGTTTACGTGTGTGTTTGTGTGTGCATGTGTGTGTGTGCGTGTGTGTGCATGTGTGTGTTTGTGTGTGTGTGTTTGCGTGTGTGTGCATGTGTGTGTTTGTGTGTGTGTGTTTGCGTGTGTGTGCATGTGTGTGTTTGTGTGTGTGTTTGTGTGTGTGTGTGTGTTTGTGTGTGTGTGCATGTGTGTGTGCGTGTGTGTTTGTGTGTATGTTTGTGTGTGTGTGCATGCGTGCGTGCATGCGTGTGTTTGTGTGTGTGTGTGTATGCACGTGTGAGTGTGCATGTGGAGTTTGTATGTTTACCCCGTGTCCACTGGGCTCTCCAGTTTCCTCCCACATTACAAAATGTGGGTCTGTGGGTCTGTGGGGCTGCTGTAAATTAACCCCCTAGTGTGTGAGGCAGGTTTGTTATCTGACATATGTTGTGAGATTTGCTGATTGTGGCAGTACTACGGTGAAATACATAAAATTACGAGAAACATCAGGGAGAAATATAATAAAAATAAACAAGTAATGCGAAAGATGGCTGCAGTGTACAATGTTCCCTCAGGTGACGTCTTCCAGACAGCCCAGCACAATGTCTATTTTACTTCTTTTACATCCGGTTTTCATCTGTCAGAGCCTGCGATCTACAGTTTGGAGATCATTGGACTGATCCAGCACTTTGTTGTCTCTGAGAAGATTCCTGGAAGTGAATACGTGCTTGGAGTTTCTTTGATGCACGGAAACTTGGAGACTGGGTGTAAGCCGATTTTCAACACCATTTCACCCTTTAGAGTATCCATTAACCACCAGTTAAAGTGTTGAGGAAGACGAAGATTTCGAGGCGAATGCGGAAGGCGAGCGAGACTGCTGGAGAAGGAGCCTGAGAGAGTCTGTCGCTGTGTGGCTCACAATGACTCCCTGCCTCGTGATGAATGTTGGTGATATCGTAGGATGATATCGGGGTTCTGTGTTTATGGATTGGATTTATCCTGTTTATCAATTGTGGACTTTTTCAGACTTCTGGTTTTTATATTCTGTGTTTTTTATTGCCCGTTCCCTTTCTGTTTTGTTGTACAAGGAGAGGGGGTGTTCTGTTCTCAAATAGCCTCTGACAACCAAGTCCAGCTCCTGGCCTTCACGTGTGGTTTAGTTACTAAGCCCAGCGGAATCATTTTCACTGACAGGAGAAGGGGCAAAGGTGGGTTACTGGTGGCTTAAAACCAGTCGCTTCGGGCAGACGCGGCTCGTCCCTAAGGCAGTCCTACGTTGAGTTCAACACTGACTGGCAACTCCTGCAACGCTGCTGGTACCAAACCGTATCGGTCTCTGCCGTTCCTTTGGATTCATCAGCTGCGTGGAGAGGGAGTCTTCTACATGGGCAACAGCTTGCTCTCCGTATCGTACTGCCCGCCTAGACAGTAGGAAACAACATCCATGGTCAGCTCCGGCTGATGGGGGCCTCAACAGCAACGACAATATTAATTAGTTATTTATACATTGTGTTTTATAAGATTGTTTTTATATTTATATTTATTGTTTTGTGTTTTGCAGCACTGGAGTACCACTCATTTCACTCTGCTTTACACTTGTGTGCTTAAGAATGCCAATGAACACTCTCGTATAATCCTGCTTTTCCACTCTTCCCACATTTCCATCGGCTCTGCCAGTCGTCCCAACACCAGGAGCAAGTTACGGTGGTCGTTGGGGTGAGGGAGGAACCTGGGGCACTGAGGGGAGATCTGCATGGTTACAGGGTGAATGCGCAAATTCCACACACGGACACAGCGTCAGAGGTCAGGATCGAACCTGGGTCTCTGAGACTGAGAGGCAGCGGTTCTACCCGCTGTGCCATTGTCATTTTGTCATCACCTGCAGGGCAAAACAATCCCTACTAACGCTGATCTTTGACAATGGGAACCAAAGATGTGGGAGCTCTCACAAGGACATTGAAGAATCAGCCCCTGTCTCCTCTTGCTCTCCTCAGTAATACCATTGGGTAGAGGTACAGCCGCCTCCCCTCGAGAGTCTCTCTTTATAACTCAAGCTCCCTGGGGAACAAGAACAGAATGTACAGCCCAGTCCATCACGGGAAACACTGTGTGTCCGACAGAGTGATCAGCAGCACTGGGGCTCCACAGGGGACTGTCTTGTCTCCCTTTCTCTTCACCATTTACACCTCGGACTTCAACTACTGCACAGAGTCTTGTCATCTTCAGAAGCTTTCTGATGACTCTGCCATAGTTGGATGCATCAGCAAGGGAGATGAGGTTGAGTACAGGGCTACGGTGGGAAACTTTGTCACATGGTGTGAGCAGAATTATCTGCAGCTTAATGTGAAAAAGACTAAGGAGCTGGTGGTAGACCTGAGGAGAGCTAAGGTACCAGTGACCCCTGTTTCCATCCAGGGGGTCAGTGTGGACATGGTGGAGGATTACAAATACCTGGGGATACGAATTGACAATAAACTGGACTGGTCAAAGAACACTGAGGCTGTCTACAAGAAGGGTCAGAGCTGTCTCTATTTCCTGAGGAGACTGAGGTCCTTTAACATCTGCCAGACGATGCTGAGGATGTTCTACGAGTCTGTGGTGGCCAGTGCGATCATGTTTGCTGTTGTGTGCTGGGGCAGCAGGCTGAGGGTAGCAGACACCAACAGAATCAACAAACTCATTCGTAAGGCCAGTGATGTTGTGGGGATGGAACTGGACTCTCTGACAGTGGTGTCTGAAAAGAGGATGCTGTCTAAGTTGCATGCCATCTTGGACAATGTCTCCCATCCACTACATAATGTACTGGTTGGGCACAGGAGTACATTCAGCCAGAGACTCATTCCACTGAGATGCAACACAGAGCATCATAGGAAGTCATTCCTGCCTGTGGCGATCAAACTTTACAACTCCTCCCTTGGAGGGTCAGACACCCTGAGCCAATAGGCTGGTCCTGGACTTATTTCCTGGCATAATTTACATATTACTATTTAACTATTTATGGTTTTATCACTATTTATTATTTATGGTGCAACTGTAACGAAAACCAGTTTCCCCCGGGATCAATAAAGTATGACTATGACTAAGACTATGAAAAGCTCCCCACCACACCACCACCGAGCATATCTACGAGGAGCGCTTCCACAGGAGAACAGCAGCCGTCATCAAGGTCCCAGCCACGCAGGCCATGCTCTCTACTCACTACTGCCACCGGACAGGAGGCACAGGAGCCTTGGATCCCAGGAGCAGACCATCAGTCTCAGGAACAGACCGTCAAACTCCTGACCCAGCCTGGACAACTTCACTCACCTCAACTCTGAACTGATTCCACGACCTACAGAGTCACTTTCAGGAACCCTTTACAACTCATGTTCTCAGTATTACTTTTATTTACACGTTTTCTCTTTTTTTGCATATTGCTTTGTCTGTTTATGGATAGCTTCTCATAAAACTTTATTTTTTGCTCTGTAAATGCCTGCAAGAAAATTAATCTCAGGGTAGTATATGGTCATATAAAGGCTCTTTAATAATAAATTTGAACTTTGAACTTGTTTACTGTTGAGGAAAAGATTATTCATCCTGCCGGGGAAACATCACTGCTACTGGCTTACTACATGCTACACGTTGCTGGCCAGGACATCAGCCCTGCATTGCATGTGGTTAGAGTGTCAGCGTGGGAATCCGGTGTGCTAAAACCACATACGGTCTTCGCGCGACAGATACATCGTGGGTGCATTCTGATTGGTTGCATCACTGTTTGGAACGGAGGCCCCAGCCCATGGGATTGCAAGTTGCTGCAGGCGTTTGTATGCTCAGCCAACTTCATTACGGGCACGCTGTCCCCACTACCGAAGACGCCTCCAAGAGGCGCTGCCTCAAACTGGCAGCATCGATCACGAGGGACTTTAACTATCTGGGACATGGCCTTTTCTCATGACTACCATCAGGGGAGAGGCACAGCAGTCTGAAGATCCACAATAAATGATCAGGAACAGCTTCTTCCTCTCTGCCATCAGATTTCTGACCAGTCCATGAACCCATGAACAACACCTCACTATCCCTCTGTCATCAGATTTCTGACCAGTCCATAAACCCATGAACAACACCTCACTATCCCTCTGTCATCAGATTTCTGACCGGTCCATAAACCCATGAACAACACCTCACTATCCCTCTGTCATCAGATTTCTGACCAGTCCATAAACCCATGAACACCACCTCACTATCCCTCTGTCATCAGATTTCTGACCAGTCCATGAACCCATGAACAACACCTCACTATCCCTCTGTCATCATCAGATTTCTGACTGGTCCATAAACCCATGAACACCACCTCACTATCCCTCTGTCATCAGATTTCTGACCAGTCCATGAACCCATGAACACCACCTCACTATCCCTCTGTCATCAGATTTCTGACCGGTCCATAAACCCATGAACAACACCTCAATGTTCCTCTTTGGCACTATATATTTATTTTTGTAATTGACAGTAATCTAATTTCTTTGCTGCCACAAAACAACTAATTTCACATCACATGTCTGTGATAGTGAACTTCATGTATTAAGTGGTCCTTCCCGCTCTCCTTGTTCTGGTGATCATTATTGAGTCTGTTCATATGTTCACATTTAAGTTTGATTATTGATCTTTGCACATGTGACCGTTCTGCTACGTGACGACTGCTCACGGGTGTTTGCACTATTGTCTTGTAGATTGTTGGTTGCTATTGTGTTGACTGTTTTGGTGTTGTCCTGTGTTTTATGCTTGGCACCGAACCACGATCAGTTCTGGTACGTTTCACAGAGTGGCAATACGGTGATTCTGATTGACAGGAACACAGAGGCTACAGAGAGCAGTTACGACTGAGCCCGTCCAGCACCAGTACAGCTCTCCCTACCACTGAGAACACCTCGACAAGAGACAACTTCTCAGGAAGGTGACATGCATCATCAACGACCCCCATCTTCCGGGACATGCCCCCTTCTTGGTGCTGCCATTGGGAAGGAGGTACAGGAGCCTGCAAACTCACACCTCAAGGTTCAACAACGGCTTCTTCCCCACCGCTGTCAGGTTCTTGGACGCACCTAAAAAACCCTAACATTACCTCCAGCTATTCTCCCTCTTTCTCTCTCTCTTAACTTGAGTAACGTCACTGTGTTTATTTTCAAAGTCAAGCATTGAGTTCATCGTCACCTGCACAAGGAATGTCTGCAAAGTGCAATGAAAGCTTTATTGCAACAGCATCTCAGGCACACGGCAGCATTCACAAGAAAAACATTAATTAAACGAATTATACATAATTTTTACAAGAAAGAACACATTTAGAACAAAAAACTCCAAAAAAAACTGCCATTTAGTGCAAAGTGATCAAAGAGGTCACAGTGTTTCTGTACTGAGATGGTGATCGGGGTTGTGCTGGTCGGTTCAAGAACCGAATGGTTGAAGGGAAGAAGCTGTTCCTGAACCTGGTGGTGTGGGACTTCAGGCTTCTGTACCTCCTGCCCGATGGGAGCTGTGAGAAGATGGCCTGGCCTGGATGGTGGGGATCTGTGATGATGGACGTGGCCTTGTTGAGGCAGTGGTTCCTGTAGATACAACTGATGGTGGGGAGGGATGTTCCTGTGATGTATTGGGCTGAGTCCACGACTCTGTAGCTTCTTACATTCCTCTTTAGTCAAATTGCTACATCAGACCATAATGCAACCACTCAATACATAGAGACAGACTTAGTCCATTCAGCCCATCGAGCCTGCCAACCATGGCTGATTATTTTTTATATTTAGAGATACAGCACACTGTACCTCTTCCAGCCCAGTGATCCCACGACACCCAATTACACCCATGTGACCAACTAACCTACTAACCTGTACATCCTTTTCTCTTGCCTTCTCCCCATAAACTTTGACATCCTATCTATCAACCTCCACTTTGAGTGACTTGGTTTCCACTGTCATTCATAAATTTGTTTGTTCAATGACACAGTGGGTACAGCCATTTCTTCACTGCTCTGGGGACCCAAGTTTAACTCTGACCTCTGGCACTGTGTGTGTGTGTGTGTGTGTGTGTGTGTGTGTGTGTGTGTGTGTGTCTGTGTGTGTGTGTGTGTGTGTGTGTGTGTCTGTGTATGTGCATGTGTCTGTCTGTGTATGTGTGTCTGCGTGTGTGTGTGTGTGTGTGTCTGTGTGTGTGTGTGTGTGTGTGTGTCTGTATGTATGTCTGTGTGTGTGTATATATGTGTCTCTTGTCTGTGTAGTCTGTACATTATTTTATAAGTTAATTAAGTTTCTCCTGAGCCTGTTCTGTTCCAAAGAAGACAACCTCAGCACTCAAATTGTTCCTTGGAGCTGTTATTTTCCAGCCTTGGCAACATCCTGAAAAACCTCTTTCTTTTGTAATCACATCTTTCACATAAGGCAGAGCTCAAACTACCAGAATTTGTATGATTAAGCATTCATTCTTCTTTATATAATACACTTTGGTTATATGTAAAAATGGGTGATTTGCATACCTCATGACACTACCACATAATAGGCTTAAAGCAAACATGAAGTAAGACTCACATCTCTCGACTCTCTTGTCTTCCTCTGAACTAGTTTAATAATTTAAAGCTACAAAACATAATGGTGGCAATAAGGTATTTTTAAAATTAAGTCAGAATGGCTACCAATCTGTTGAAGCGCAGCGAAACGTTCGAATTAAAAAAGAGCACAGTGAGGAACAGCGAGCAAAAAACAGAGCCCAGCACTTGCAGAGATTGCTAAGTTTTAAAAATAGATCAAAAACAGAAGAGTTCCTAATAGTGAGTACTAGGTGGTAATAAACATACAAATAAATCAGAATAGTTGGCTACATTAGAAAGATAGATGTGTTTGATTGCTCAACAGCTAACTGGCTCATGTATATTGAGTAAATTCAACAGTATTTTGAAGCAAATGAAATAGCCAATGGGAAACAAATATCAATTTCGCTGAGTGCATTGGGGTTAAAGGCATGCAGTTTACTTTGAAGTTTAACTGCTCCAACCAAACCAACAGAATGAACTTTGCTGATATTGTGATGGTAATTCAGGAACATTTAAAGCTGAAACCATTGTTGATTCCAGAATGCTTTAGGTTTTATATAAAGGGAATCAAAAGGAAGGGGAGTCCATTTCAGTTTAAGTGGTTGAATTGAAAAGGTTGTCTGAGTATTGTGAGTTCAGTGATGGGCTTAATGATGCACTGAGGGATCATTTAGTTTGTGGAATCTTACAAGAAAGCATTCAAAACTGAAGCACAACTCACATTTGCTTTGCGGCTTTGGGTTTCTCACAGTTAACTGTCATTCATTCTTTGAGGCACTCCTCTGTTTTTGTGGATGTTTGGGAAGAATAAGAATTTCAGGATGTATATTGTATATATTTCTCTGACATCAAATGTACCTATTGAAACCTATTGAAACATTTAAAAGAGCAGATGAATTACTGTATCAATGGAAACGGCAGGCAGACACAACTGAGTTGCAGTCGGGAATGAAAGTCGGCATAAACGAATTGCAGCATCTAGACAGAGGCCGGCCTGGCTGAACAAACTGTGTTGCTGTTGCAGCAGGGGCTCACATACATCGGACCGATGCAGGTTAAAAGGCGAAAATGCAGCCAAAGAGTATGTACACATTTCAAGAATATGTCAGGCAGGCAAAAATAAATAGATTGCACAGGGAAGAGAAAAAGATAAAATATCAAGTTGCAAATTTGAAAGGAGCACTAATCTGCATGTTGCAGATGAAAAATCTGATAATGAAGAGAGTGACACAAGAATTAGACACTGGTTTGGCTATTTCGGTCATTCCACAAAATGAGATTGAACAGCAATTCAAAAGATACTGAACTAGATCCCGCAGATATCCAACTAAGAACTTATATTGGAGAAAAGATAACTCCTGCGGGAATGACATTTGTAACAGTGAAACGCAACAACAGCAAACCACATTGGGTTGTATGTGGTAAAAACAAGAGGACCAACGTTATGGGGTCATGATTGGCTGAGACAACTACAACTTGACCGAACCTCCATCCACCAATTGCATGCCACATTCCCTGCAGTGAAGACAACTAAAAACGAATTAAGAAAGGTACTGGATGATGCCACGACTGTCTCCATGCTGAACACCATGGACCATTGTCCAACAGAAGGCAAACAGGTGTTGGTGCCAACCTCTGTGTCTCTGGTTGGAAAGCACTTTGGACCAAGGAAGGACCATGCTGCTCAGAGGAAGTGTGAAAGTGATAAAAGCAGTGGTCCGACTACAACGGTTTTTGTAGGCAACATATCTGAGAAAGCCTCTGGTATGTTAATAAGCCAGTTACTTGCGAAATGTGGCTTGGTTTTAAGCAGGAAGAGAGTTCAAGGAGCTGCAGGAAAGTTGCAAGCACTCAGCTTTTGTGAGGATCGTAGCGGCTACTCGATCAGACAATGCTGCTGCTAGAGTTATCCTGTATGACCGATCACCTTCTGATCAATCCAATAATAATGTTCAAAAAGTCAAAGAAATGTATTCGATCCTTTATCAGCAACTAGCAAAACACACAATCCTGAAGCAATAAAACTTATGAAACTAAAACTAGCAATATTAAACATAAGCAGAGTTATGTAGAGTTAAGCAATTTCAAATGTAATTTATCAAAGTTAAGCAGTCAACAAAAGATATGACGACCGTCGGTCCCCAGCTCTAAATTGCCAAGAACAAAGCATGAATATGTAACTAAACCCTTCACTTTCACCTCTCCCCCACCCACGTAACTAGCTACCATAACAAACACGCAACACAGAATACAACGCAGATAGAAAACAGATACATGGCTCCTATATCCCAACCTCCTAATTACGATACTCTAATAATTACAACTACATACTAGCAAAACAAAGGAGACATGAAATCTTAACATTCACACGAATTTCCTCTTTCTTCTTCTTCTAGACAAGTTGTGCAACATTTGTCTAGGCCAGAGGTTACCAGCACATAGCCCAGTGTTGAGTGATCTTAATCACCATCATCAAGATAGAATCATGAGGCTTCTAGAACTGTAGCTCCTCTGCCTTCTGTAGAAGACAGATCTTGGCTGTAGGCTGTTCTCGGTCTTGAAGTGTACCTGTCGCACAAATCCTTTTCTGCCTGAAAAAAAACCTTGAATAATTCTTCTCATGATCCATGTGTTTAGAGGTTCTGTGTCATCAACTATAAGCACAATATCTCCTGGGAGGAAATTTCATCTTATACTTGACCATGTTTGACATTCTTGTACCTGTGTTAAATACTCCTTGACTCACCATTTCCAAGTTTGGCATGTATTGGACCTGCTTCTACCTATGCCGAGCATAAACATCTTCCTCTTGGAACTCCTCTGGTGGTAAGGATAGTGAGATCTTCCTCAAATTAGTCTAGGAAGAGAAATGATGGATAATACATCTCACTGTATCCAACTCCTCTGCAATCTAATTGACTTCTGGATCGTAGCGGAAGCTCTTCAGAACAATCAGGACTCACAAGTCATTCACTTTCGGCCTGAAGAAGATATTGAGGTCCTTCAGAAAAGACTTCACCTTCAACCCTTTAGAAGACACATCTGCAGGATAGTTCTGTAGTATTCACCTACCTCCATTGAGATACCTGTGAAACCGCTTAAGAACTTCTGAAACACTGTTAGCGACGAAGATTCAGAACCTGGAAGTTTCATTCTTAATATATGACAGCACAGTAGTACTATCAGTCCAAAAAACTGAGTTCTGAAGCTGCTTGTGCAATCCCTTCCTCCACAATATGTCCAAACAGATTGTCATTGTAGCAGCTGTGACTCCATACAAGGGATGGAAACTGATGGAGCTACGCTAGATTTTCCCAGGATAAGAGCGCTGTGCACCTGCGAATATGTGTCACGTAACAGTAGGTAGGTCACTGCTCTGTAGCCGTCTTCACTCATGTCTGTAAAATGGTGTAACTGTGCAACAGTAACCACCCAAAGTCCAACGGTTTCAAACATCTAGCTACCTTGAAGTCTTCCAATTGGCAAAGTTTTTCCAGCCAACTGATAGTATAGCATCATCCCAACCGAGCCCTTTCTTGCTTAGGTTTCGTATGATCTTCTGAGCAGATAACACCACTGGACTCAATGTTCCTAAAGGGTCATAGATGGAACTAAATGTGGAGAGGGCCCCCTTTCCACTTCTCTTTTTCAATCTTTTTATTAGTTTCAACATCATACACATTACAAAAAATAAGCACAGAGCAATCGGGATTGTATTAATTAATAATAATTATATTATAAAAATATACAGTCAGGTAACACATAGATAGATATACTTTATTGATCCCGAGGGAAATTGGGTTTCGTTACAGCTGCACCAACCGAGAATAGAGCATAAATATAGCAATACAAAAACCACAAACAATCAAACAACAATATGCAAACTATGCCAGAAGGAAAAAAGTCCAGGACCAGTCCATTGGCTCAGGGTGTCTGACCCTCCACGGGAGGAGCTGTAAGTTCGATGGCCACAGGCAGGAATGACCTCCCGTACCGCCCAGTGTTGAATCTCAGTGGAATATGGCAGAAGTCCGACAGTAAAAAGTTCAATATCGGGTCTACAAACACGTTCCTCGATCGTTATATGACCCGGATTGCACCATCTGTTGTTAACCAGAACAGTAAGCACCCAACTCCTTTATGCTTACCACTCTCAGTGCAGTTCCGGTCAGCCCGAACGGTCTGGAAGCCGTCCATGGAGAAGTTTTGATCCGGTATGTCCTCGTGCAGCCCCGTTCCAGTGAAACACATAACACTGCACTCCCAAATTGTTCTCTGATGGCTGGCTAGCGCCGTGAACTCGTCCATAATAATAATAATAATAATTATATTATAAAAGTATACAGTCAGGTAACACATAGTTAGTAAACCTCCCAAAATCGCACAGATTAACAATAAAATATATAAAGAGTATACATAAAATACAATAATATCGTAAAAAAAGCAGAAAAAGAAAAATAATATATATCCCCTTAAAAAAAACTAATCTACCCAAACTAAAAGAAAACTAAGGAAAATAAAAAGAAAAGAAAGGGTTATTTTGATACCTCAGATAGAACCAATAGTGTCACCACTTCCGCTCCTCTCCCCGTATATTGAAATCACAAAATAGATTTGGCAAGGGTCAAATTACATCATGTGGAAATATTGAATAAATGGTCTCCAAATCTCATCAAATTTAATAGATGGGTCATAAATGACACTTCTAATTTTTTCTAGATTTAAACAAGATATAGTTTGAGAAAACCAATGAAATGTGGTAGGAGGATTAATCTCTTTCCAATTCAATAGTATAGATCTTCTAGCCATTAGAGTAACAAAAGCAATCATCCGACAAGCTGAAGAGGTCAAATGACGTTTTTCTATCATTGGCAAACCAAAGATGGCAGTAATAGGATGAGGTTGTAAATCTATATTCAAGACAGTTGAAATAATATCAAAAATATTTGTTCCAATATTTTTTCAATAAAGGGCAAGACCAAAACATATGAGTTAATGAGGCTATTTCAGAATGACATCTATCACATACAGGGTTTATATGAGATTAATAACGTGCTAATTTATCCTGAGACATATGAGCCCTATATACAACTTTAAACTGTATCAACGCATGTTTGGCACAAATAGAGGAGGAAGAGTTAACTAGTTGGAAAACTTTTTGCCATTTCTCAGTAGGTAAGGTAAGCTTAAGTTTCCTTACCCAGTCGTTCTTAATTGTATTGGAAACATCTGGATTTATCTTCCTTATCATATTATAAATAATTGCTATTGAACCTTTCTGAAAAAGTTTTAAATCCAAAACTTTTTCCATTATATCAGTAGAATATGAAATCAGAAAGGTAGTAAGAACGGTATTCAAAAAGTTTCTAATCCGTAAATATCTTTAAAAAATGTGATCTAGGTAAGTTATATTTATTAGATAATTGTTCGAAAGACATAAAACAATTATCTAAAAATAAATCAGAAAAACGTATTATACTTTTTGTTTTCCAGACCAGATATGCTTGATCCAAAAAAGAGGGATGAAAAAAAAAAGTTGGATATCATAGGGCTAGTTAAAACAAGTTGATTCAGTCCAAAAAATTTTCCAAACTGAAACCATATTCCGCATATTCCCCTTTCCGCTGAGTGGTGCATCTTGAATTATGATCTTAAACCTGAAAGTATCAGACCGAACACTCCAATGAACACCTATGGCTCTCTCCACCGAAGGAATATCTTGATCCAAGTCCAAATCCTTCACGTCTATTGGTCCCTGCTCTTCTAGTGTTACGGATAACACACTAGGTCTATCGCTCATCCACTTTGTAAGTGGAAAGCTGCAATGGACTGCCAACAAAGATTTGAATCTCACTCTTAGGCAGAGATGAAGTGCATTGTTGTTCCACTTCTAAGGTTGCCAGTCCTTCAGTACTCTTATGGCTTCCAGCACAGTATTTAGACTTCTGAATCAGGAGTGTCACACTACTGTAAATTAATCTCCCCACAAGCACCTAGTGCTTTCGGATATGACATTGGTTTAAAATGCCTCCCTAGTGCAGGCTGAGAGTGAACACCCTGAACTACCCCTTAGGGTCCAAACCAATGGCTCATACACATTTCAGGAACAAATTTATCCACATTGACGTTGAGTATGTTGGATTTTCTCTGTGCCATGTCAACATCAGAACTCACACCATAGAACTGTCCTGCTGGGGCAACTTTAGCACCCACACCACTTGAATCCTTCAATGCTTTGGCTGTTATTTCCTCCAGCATCTTAAGTTGGTCCATTTTTCTTCGTAGCTCCTCCTGGTTTCTTCAAAGCTGTTCTTCCATCTGCTCCGCTTGTCCTTTCAATGCATATTTATCCTTTAATATTAGTTGTCTTGTGCATGACTCAGCTAAATCAGCCTCCGTTCTAATGTGTGCCAGGCGGTATCAGTGGCATGGGACACTTTGCTAACAATAGGACCTGCTGCACGCACATTAGATGCACTGTAATGCTGAAAACGTCAGTCGTCAAAGCATGCCTTGGAGTTTGATAAATATTTTCATTTGTTGTAATAACTTGACCTTCAACATCACAAGTTTGCTTTAGCCATTGTTCAGCCTCTGTGTGACTGTATTTATAAGAGTCTGGATATTTGCATAGCTTTCAGTTTGTTTGCTTTGAGATTGGAACTAAAGACAACAACACAAAATATTCAAAGATTCAAAGCATATTTATTATCAGAGAATGCATAAATTTGATGCTTGGAGCGATCCAACCTCTCATCTGGGTTAGGTGGGTGGGCATTGAAATTCTTCCGCGTCAGCTCCTCTCCAAATCACTCACTCCATCTCCAGTAGCGATACAAGCCCCACTCAATACAGGTACAACGCAGCTAAGCTCCTCCAGCCCTTGGTATGTGCTACGTGCTTCCGAATTGGATTTAGTGTGATTGAGTGTGTGCCTTCTAGAACATCAGATTTCTGAATGGGCAATGAATACATGTACATTACCTCACGGGCTGGGTCAACAACCGTCTTTAGCCTCTTTAGGGATCAAGGATCAATGTTATTCATCGTATACTGTACACTTACATGAATTAGGAACTTGCTGTGATGCGGCGCGACAAAAAAATACAACGTTCAACAATTGTAAAGAATAATGAATTATATAATTTAGAAGTTGAAGTATGGACATGGAGATGGAATGCTGTGTACATACATCTACTGACGCTTCTGGACACATCTCCAGTGATGTTCCTGGAATCATCGGGTGTTTCGGGTCTTTCAACATCATACAACCTCCTCCAGGTGACCCAGCCGGGGCTGATCAGACCCCAGCTTGTGTCCAGATGGCTAGCTACTTATGACTCCATGGCTCCCCTCTTCTGAGCCACAGCCATCTTGAGGCCTTCTCTGCCGCATCGGTGGTACTGCGGATGGCTCTCCTCTTCCTCTCTCCCTCGATGCCCAAAATGCTGAAGGCGCTAACTAAGGAATGGGCTATGAATCCCCTACAACCAACCTCCACTGGGAGACACCTCGCTCTCCATCCAGCCTGCTGACAGTCGCTGACCAGTCCTGCGTACTTGGAGAGCTTCCTTTCAAAGGCCTCTCCCAAGCTATCTTCCCATGGGACTGTCAGCTCCAGCAGCACCACTTGCTTAGTAGACTCAGACATCAGGACAATGTCTGGTCGCAGGGTGGTGGCTGCGGTATGGTTGGGGAACTTCAGCTGCCCTTCGAGGTCCACCAACAGCTGCCAGTCCCTTGCAGAGGTCAAAATGCCTGCAGATGTTCTTTTGGATGTGTATAAACACAGAAATACTAACATGTACTTGCAATGTAACCAGCATTATAAAAGGAGGTTTAAAGCGCAGTGCAGTTTCGGGGGTGAACGGGGCTAATGAGAATGGTTGATCAGATTAATTGCCTGGAGAAGAAACTTAGAAGAGGAATAGTGTGAAGTTTTTGTTTTAATAGTCCAATAGCACTTTCCAGAAAGGAGCTTTTTGGAAAAGGCAGTTTGCTTCTTTTTCCTGGACGCATGCAAGACCTGCAGCCATTGACTCTCACTGCTGAACTTACAGGTCATTGCAGTTTTCATTTATCGTGCAGTCCTGTTCATTGGAGCCTCCTCACCTTAGCCTGAAGTACTTTTGCAGATATTCGGTCTTCTCTAGTCAAGCCAGCATCTACACTCAGCGGCCACTTTATTAGGTACACCTGTACACCTGCTCATCAATACAATTGCCTAATCAACAAATCACGTGGCAGCAACTCGATGCATAAAAGCAGGCAGACATGGTCAAGAGGTTCATGTTGTTCAGGCCAAAACGGGGCAGAAATGTGATCCGAGTGACTTTGACCGTGGACTGATCGTTGGTGGTTTGAGTATCTCAGAAACTGCTGATCTCCTGGAATTTTCACACACAACAGTCTCTAGAGTTTACAGGGAGTGGTGTGATAAAGAAAAAGAAAATCCAGTGGACCTCACATCTGTGGGAGAAAATGTCTTGTTAATGAGAGAGGTCAGAAAGGAACGGCCAGACTGGTTCATGCCGACAGTAACTCAGATAACCATGTGTGACAACAATTCCGTGTAGAAGAGCACCTCTGAACACACAACACGTCAAATCTTGACGTGGATCAGTGGAAGCCTCAATGAGTGCACGTCTTGCAGAATCTGTAATCTCTGGGTGTGTACAGATTTCGAATAAAAAGTGCGGTTCTAAAGATAAAATGGCAGTGGTTCATGTAAAGTTTCATTCATCCTAACTGCTACTTATGTTAACATGGGGCAGGCACCAAGTGCCTGGAGGAAATGACAAAAAATTAACATTAAATTAACAGTTAGAGCTGTTTCAGAGGAGACAGTCTGTGCTCAGAGGTCACGAGAACATAACTGGAAAGAGGAATTGTTGGGTGGGTGAGGTCGTGGTTACTGTGTGGAGGAGAGCAGGCAGGAGATCAGGCACCAGTCATGCTTGTAACGGGGTTTGCTGAGTCGTTACTAAGTCTTGATGTCTGCCAAGTTAGCGTAATCAAAGACTCCCATCTCACCCCAGTATTCTCTCTTCTCCCTCCTCCCGTCAGGCAGACGGCACAAAAGCTTGAAAACATGGCCCATCAGGCTCAACAATGGCTCAAAGTTCGGCAGTTCGATGACTACAGAGAGAAGTGTACTCTGCTCAGTACATCATGGGCACATCCCTCCCCACCATCGGACACATCCCACCCCACCATCGGTCACATCCCACCCCACCATCGGTCACATCCCTCCCCACCATCGGACACATCCCACCCCACCATCGGGCACATCCCTCCCCACCATCGGGCACATCCCTCCCCACCATCGGTCGTGTCTACAGGAGACGCTGCCTCAAGAAGGCCACGTCCATCATCACAGATCCCCACCATCCGGGCCAGGCCATCTTCTCACAGCTCCCACTGGGCAGGAGGTACAGAAGCCTGAAGTCCCACACCACCAGGTTCAGGAACAGCGACTTCCCTTCAACCATTCGGTTCCTGAACCGACCAGCACAACCCCAATCACTGAGGAGTCAGAAATTACATTCACTGTCCCTCGGATTCAGATTCACATTTATTTATCACGCGAACGTCAAAACGTACAGTGAAAAGTGTCGTTTGCATTCACAACCAACACAACCAAGGGTGTGCTGCAGGCAGCCCACAAGTGTCGCCACATGTTCCGGTGCCAACATAGCGTGCCCACAGTGCCCAACACGAGCAATGACATTAACGTCAGAACAACAGCAAAACAAGCCCTTTTCCTCGGGCCATCTCCAGGCCCCCAGACTCCAGTAGACCTTGATACATGTGAAAATGGTAAACCAACTCCAACTCCAACTTTAAGGGTTCAAGTCTCCAGCAGGAGTATGAGCACCCCACCTTTAATCCTTCACTCCAACTTCTGTACTGAGGAACTACAGCTGTGCCAGTGGTACAGTTTTCAGGACCGACTCCCCGCCCCCACCCCCGTGAAAGATCTCACAGGCACTAAGGCGAGGACTATCTTTTACATCCTGAGCTAAAGGTGCAGGAACTCTGCCATGGACGGTCTTAAGCCCAGCGGTGAGAGGAGGAGGGTTGGACGTGGAGCTGGCAACCCCAGCCGGTAAAAAGCCCAGGGCTACAGAAATGCCAACAGGAGCCCCAAAGACTATATCCCTGGGAGAGGGAGAATCTTTGAAGATGGGCTACTCCTGAGACAACCTGAAAGACTGGCCCAGGACAGAGGAGTATGGTGAGCTGCCCCGGCAGGAGGACCAGGAGGGCCTTGTAGCAATTGTTTTATACTGGGTTAGGAACTCACTGCTGCAGGAATGTTAGAAATATTCTGCAGTTCTGAGTCCCTGAGTCACTCAGGGATTTCAAAAAGGATTCAGAGCCGTGGACTTAGGGACCCCGGAATTCTCTGTACTTCAAAACTGTTAAGGGTTCTGTTACTTCCATTGTAACTGATGTGGGTGCTCTATATTGTTTATGGTGGCACAGTGGGCAGAGACGGTGCCTCACAGCTTCAGAGACCCAGGTTCAATCCTGGCCTCTGACTGTGTGTGCGTGTGTGTGTGTGAGTGTGAGTGTGAGAGAGTGTGAGTGTGAGAGAGTGTGAGTGTGAGTGAGTGTGTGTGTGTGTGTGAGTGTGTGTGTGTCTGTGTGTGTTTGTGAGTGTGTGTGTGTGTGTGCGTGTATGTGTGTGTGTGAGTGTGTGTGTGTGTGTCTGTGTGTGTGCGCGTGTGTGTGAGTGTGTGTGTGTGAGTGTCTGTGTGTGCGTGCGCGTGTGTGTGTGAGTGTGTGTGTGTGTGTGAGTGTGTGTGTGTGTGAGTGTGTGTGCGTGTGTGTGTGTGTGAATGTGTGTGTGTGTGTCTGTGTGTGAGAGTGTGTGTGCGTGTGTGAGTGTGTGTGTGCGCGCGCGCGGGTGTGTGTGTGTGTGAGTGTGTGTGCGTGTGTGAGTGTGTGTGTGTGTGTGTGTGTGTGTGTGTGTGTGTAAGAGTTTGCACATTCTCCCTGTGACTGTATGGATTTCCCCCGGGGTGCTCCACTTCTCCACTTCCATGAGACCATAAGACATTGGAGCAGAATTAGACCATTTGCCTCATCAAATCTGCTTTTCCATTCTATCACAGCTGACTTATTATTTCTCTCAACCCCATTCTTCTGGAGGCTAAGGACCAAATGTTGCTCAAAGGTACTTAAAGGTAGCTGATTAATTGTGGGCATGGATATGATGGGTGAGCTGAAGGTTCTCTTTAGATGCTTCAATAAAGTCCCATCTTTCATTGGGACCCCCATCACCCAGGACAGGCCCTCTTCTCATCGCTACCATCAAGGAGGAGGTACAGGAGCCTGAAGACACACACCCAGTGATTCAGGAACAGCTTCTTCCCCTCTGCCGTCTGATTTCTGAATGGACATTGAACTCGTGAGCTCTTCCACAATATTTTTTTCTCTTCTTTCGCACTACTTATTTCAAAATGACATACTTCACGACATATGTCAGTGATATTAAAACTGATCTGATTCCGTGTGAATCAAAGACAACGAGAAGACAAAGGGTAAAATGTCAACTGAGGTGATTACAAAAACGAAATAACAGAAATGTGATTTAAAAGTCGCGGGTACCACTTAACGAGAAAGGCCACTTGTGGGTTAGTTTGCATCTTGTTAAACTCAGAGCATTGCCAAGGATCATCACTTTGTTAGATTGGGGAGGCTTGTTAGTCCCTGAGTTTCCCAGGATCGATACTGCCTGGTGCTGGGGTTCTCAACTGGGGCTCCGCGACAGATCATGATTTTAAAAAAACATATTTTGAACTTCTCGGGAAGTGCGATGCTAGCACTCGCAGTGGGAGGGGGGCAGTGACTGAGCAGCCTCATTAGCAATCTCAGCCTGGTATGCCAGTGATTATTCTCAGTTCTTGACGCAAGATGGGAGAGGCTATTGATGATTGGTGAGTGGAGGGGAGTGCTGTATTGCACAGAGAGGAGGACGGTAGGCTGATAATTAGTGAGTGCTGTATTGTACGGAGGGGAGGACAGTAGGCTGATAATTGGTGAGCTCTGTATTGTACAGAGGGGAGGACGGTAGGCTGATAATTGGTGAGCTCTGTATTGTACGGAGGGGAGGACGGTAGGCTGATAATTGGTGAGGACTGTATTGTACGGAGGGGAGGACAGTAGGCTGATAATTGGTGAGGACTGTATTGTACGGAGGGGAGGATGGTAGGCTGATAATTGGTGAGCGCTGTATTGTACGGAGGGGAGGACAGTAGGCTGATAATTGGTGAGGATTGTATTGTACGGAGAGGAGGACAGTAGGTTGATAATTGGTGCGTGCTGTATAGTACAGAGGGGAGGACGGTAGGCTGATAATTGGTGAGGATTGTATTGTACGGAGAGGAGGACAGTAGGTTGATAATTGGTGCGTGCTGTATAGTACAGAGGGGAGGACGGTAGGCTGATAATTGGTGAGTGCTGTATTGTACGGAGGGGAAGACGGTAGGCTGATAATTGGTGAGTGCTGTATTGTACGGAGGGGAGGACAGTAGGCTGATAATTGGTGAGTGCTGTATTGTACGGAGGGGAGGACAGGAGGCTGATAATTAGTGAGTGCTGTATTGTACGGAGGGGAGGACAGGAGGCTGATAATTAGTGAGTGCTGTATTGTACGGAGGGGAGGACAGTAGGCTGCTAATAGGTGAGCGCTGTATTGCACGGAGGGGAGGACAGGAGGCTGATAATTGGTGAGTGCTGTATTGTACGGAGGGGAGGACAGGAGGCTGATAATTGGTGAGTGCTGTATTGTACGGAGGGGAGGACAGGAGGCTGATAATTGGTGAGTGCTGTATTGTACGGAGGGGAGGACAGGAGGCTGATATTTAGTGAGTGCTGTATTGTACGGAGAGGAGGACAGTAGGTTGATAATTGGTGCGTGCTGTATAGTACAGAGGGGAGGACGGTAGGCTGATAATTGGTGAGTGCTGTATTGCACGGAGGGGAGGACGGTAGGCTGTTGAGGAGAGTGAAGTGTGTTTTTTGAGCATTGACTGGACTTGCCCAACTCCAGCTGTGATGTCAGCCTCTCACTCCCAATTACCTCCCCCAGCTTCCCCTTACGTGCCACCGACTGACTTACGGGAGCGAACAAACTATCAGCGTAGTAGAAAATTGGAGGGAAATTTTCATTCTGAAGAAGGTCCAGAGTGGCAATTTTTAAAGTGGTGTAAGATGAAAGAGAGGATTCTCAACCAATGCTGATGAACAATTCTGATAAGATTAATGATGAAGAATTACAATCTTCTGAGTCATTTCACTGCACTAGTGCAACAACGAACACAAAAAAGTCTGTCTGTTTTTACAAAACTATAAAAGTTTATTTACACAATAAACACACATGATACAAACATTAAGTATTTACAAGGCAGTGAATAAATTCAAATTAAACTAGTCTATAAAACAGTCAATTCCCTGGGAAATCCCCCAGTGTACCCATCGTGACCACAGGCTCCCTCTCCAAGGACAGCCGGGCACGGACATTTCCTCGGAAGAGGGGCGGGCAGTCGACCCTGGCAGAGCCCTTGACTTTCCACCGCCAGACCCATGAAGGGCCATCTAGGCCAGGCCCAGGAGCAAGTCCTCCTGGAGATACTCCTCCTGACCCACCTCCTTCGCACTGGGTGCCCGTATACGAGGAGCGCGGGGTTGAAGTGCAGCCAGAACCTGAGCAGTAGCCCCTTCAGACACTCAAACAGGGGCTGCAGCCTCTCACACTCCTCCCGGCCCCTTCAGACACTCAAACAGGGGCTGCAGCCTCTCACACTCCGTATAAACATGGAACACTAACTGCTCCTGGCCACGGGATGGACGGGCTGTTCGTGAACCTGTTGTACTGTGCTGCCCTGTGCATCACCTTCCACCCCAATGTACAGGGGTAGGGCCGCTGCATGAGGAGATTTCCGCTGGGACCTCCTCCGTTACCAGGCAGTAACACAGCCTGTCAAAGCAAGTCCGGTCGGCAGACGAAGGCAAGGAAATGGACGGCGCTAGAGCAGCCCGGACAAGAAACGATTTGTAGCATCACGGAGGGCACAGTGGGCCGCCCCGCGAGGCGGCTCACGGTACCCGGGACCCTCTCCTGTGTGGTATGCTGAGGCCCGGGTCCGACAAGCACATCAGGTGATGGTGCCAGCCGGAAACCTACAACTTCCCCGAGCCCCCTCGACACCCACAGTGTCCCTCGCTCGCAACTGGAGCACCCTGTCTGCTTGAGACCGGACCACATACCCTCAACAGCTGGTGGGTCAGGCGGCGCGGCCGATGCTGTCCGCTGCAAGCCCTGCGCCCTCCTGCAGGCAGTGTCCCCGGCGGAGAAAGTGCGTCGCCAGCACGCGCCATCTCGGAGGGTGGGCGCTGTACAGGTATCTCTGCAGGGTCCTGAGGCTGGCCGCACACTCACATACCAATGACTGACTCAGGACCGCAGCAGAGACCCTATGCCTGCTGTTGCCCCAGGATGAGTGAACCAGCCTTTTCTGGGTGCTGGAGACAAAAGCAGTGGGCAGGACTAAAATAATCAGCCAGTACCGTATCTTTACAATGAAAGCTACTTATCAATGGGTTTAAAAACGTAAACACGAGGAATTCTGCAGATGCTGGAAATTCAAGCAATACACATCAAAGTTGCTGGTGAATGCAGCAGGCCAGGCAGCATCTCTAGTTAGAGGTACAGTCGACCTCTTCCTAGAGATGCTGCGTTCACCAGCAACTTTGATGTGTGTTGTATCAATGGGTTTACATGGGCCAAGCTGACCGATTCCACTGTGCCTCGTCTGTGGCAAACAACATATAAATGCAGCAATGACTGCAGCAAAATTGAAAAGACACTTAACTACAAATCACAGCCATATGACACGTAAAAGCGCTGATTATTTTAAACGGCTATTGTAATCTCAAAACAAACAGATTTAGAAAATAAAGTCAGAGTCAGTAAAAAGTCTCAGGAAGGAAGTTATTTAGTAGCTGTAAGACCACTTCACTGGAGATTGTTTAAATAAATTGTGTGAAAACCTGGACAAAGAACACACCGATCTCCTGCTACGTACAGAAGTCCGGTGCTTAGCAAGGGGAGAGTTCTCAACAGGTGCTTGAGCTGAAAGGTGAGTTGCAGGAGCACTTTTAAGAAGATAGTAAGCAAGATTTTGGTGAATGCTTTGAAAATGAAGAATGGCTACAGAAACTAGCCTACTAAGCAGATATTTTTCATCATATGAACCGGTTGAACAAGTCTCTGCAAGGCCCTGGAGAAAATGTTTCGAATTCAAGTGAGAAGATTTTTGGATTTAAAAGGAAACTGAATCTTTGGAAGAATCATGCTGCAAAAGGAAATCTTGAAATGTTTCCTCTTCATCTTGGGCTTGAGAGTGAGGATGGATATCAGAAATTCTCAAGTCTTATTGAAAACCACACGGAAGAACTGCAGACCAAAATCGAAGAGCATTTTTCCTCCCTTTCAACAGGGGTGCATGACTGGGTGAGGAACCCTTTCTCTGAATCTTCTGCTCAGTCTGAGAACTTGACTTTGAGAGAAGAGGAAGAACTTTGTCAGCTGCACTCTGATCGTGCACTCAAAGTGAGACTTACTGACCTGCCCCTGGACAAGTTCTGAATTTCTGTGAAAGAAGAGTATCCTGTCTTTCATTGGAAAGCAATAAATATTTTGCTTCAGTTTTCAACTTCTTGCATGTGTGAGCAAGCTTTTCCTTGTTTACAAGCATCAACAGCAAGAACAGAAATCATTGAAGGTTCAACCTAGAATTTAAAAAAAATATTATATTTGCCTTATGAGTTTTTTAAAAATTATGAAAGAGAAAGAAAGATTAATTTCAAGAAATGTAAGCTAAGCTTAACTATCTGTTTTTTTCAAGAAAGGTTGGCTAATCACTTTGAGCACCGGTGCCCCACAAGGCTGTGTACTCAGCCCCCTGCTGTACTCACTGTACACCAATGATTGTGTAGCCAAGTTTTCATCAAACTCATTATATAAGTTTGCTGATGACACAACAATTGTAGGCCTATCTCGGGTAATGATGAGTTTGAGTACAGAGAGGAAATTAAGAACCTGGTGGCATGGTGCGAAGACAATAACCTATCCCTCAACGTCTGCAAGACGAAGGAATTGGTTGTTGACTACAGAAGGAGTAGCGGACCGCACGACCCAATTTACATTGGTGGTGCACAAGTGGAACAGGTCAAAAGCTTTAAGTTCCTCAGGATCAATATCACAAATGACCTGACTTGGTCCAAACAAGCAGAATCCACTGCCAAGAAGGCCCACCAGCACCTTTACTTCCTGAGAAAACTAAAGAAATTTGGCCTGTCCCCTAAAATCCTCACTAATTTTTATAGATGCACCGTAGAAAGCATTCTTCTAGGGTGCATCACAACCTGGTATGGAAGTTGTCCTGTCCAAGACCGAAAGAAGCTGCAGAAGATCGTGAACACGGCGCAGCACATCACACAAACTAATCTTCCGTCCTTGGACTCACTTTACACTGCACGCTGTCGGAGCAGTGCTGCCAGGATAATCAAGGACACGACCCACCCAGCCAACACACTTTTCATCCCACTTCCCTCCGGGAGAAGGCTCAGGAGCTTGAAAACTCGTACGGCCAGATTTGGGAACAGCTTCTTTCCAACTGTGATAAGACTGCTGAACGGATCCTGACCCGGATCTGGGCCGAACCCTCCAAATATCCAGACCTGCCTCTCGTTTTTTTTGCACTACCTTACTTTCCATTTTTCTATTTTCTATTTATGATTTATAATTTAAATTTTTAATATTTACTAATTTTTACTATTTTTAGTACTTAATATTTGTAATCCAGGGAGTGGGAAGCGCAGAATCAAATATCGCCGTGATGATTGTACGTAAGAGTACCAATTGTTTGGGAACAATAAAGTATAAAGTATAAGTATAAAAGTTCATTCTCTACTCAACAGAGTGTTGACAATTATTTTTGGATTATTACATCTACAACTTACTGATCACGCTAACGTACTGTGAGCTGTAGATATAATAATTTTTATGCAGGGGTTCCCTGAGACCAGAAAACTATTTCAAGGGTCACCCATTACAGGCCGGTGGTGTAGTGGCATCTGCACCGGACTTTGAGGTGAGTGGTCTCGGGTTCGAGTCTGGCTGGTTCCCATCCGCGCCGGGTTGAGCGTCTAGTTAGCAACTGGGCCTCGCAAAAAAAGAGATAAATGCTAAAGGAATGACAAAGTTGCCGCCCAATGTGCCATAAGGTGCGGTTAGGAACAACAGAAAGGTCACCCATGGCGGTAAGGTCAAAGGGGATGTACCAGACAAAGAGCGATCCATGCAAGACCTCAATGACGGAGCTGGCTGAAGATAATGACACATCACATTGGCAGTGAAGGGTCTCCAGTCGTCTTGGACCCTGCTTCCGACCTGTCAAGGACTGTGTGGTGCTGCCTGTAGCTCAGCTTCCCCATGTTGAATAAGGTCATGCACAGGGCACACTCCATTAAGGGAGTAACCCCTGAGAGAACATTAGATTAGATTATGAAGACACACAGTCCTCTTTTATTGTCATTTAGTAATGCATGCATTAAGAAATGATAGTGTTCCTCCAGTATGATATCACAGAAACACAAGACAAATCAAGACTGAAAAACTGACAAAAACCACATAATTATAACATATAGTTACAACAGTGCAAAGCAATACCGTAATTTGATAGAAGAACAGACCATGGGCACAGTCAAAAAAAGTCTCAACGTCTCTCGAAAGTCCCATCACCTCACGCAGACGGTAGAAGGAAGGAAAAACTCTCCCTGCCATGAACCTCCAGCACCGCAAACTTGCCGATGCAGCACCCTGGAAGCACCCGACCACAGCTGACTCTTGAATCCGTCCGAAAACTTCGAGCCTCCAACCAGCCGTCCGACATCGAGCATCATCTCTGCCGAGCGCTTCGACCCCAGCCCCGGCAACAGGCAATAGGCAAAACCGAGGATTTGGGGCCTTCCCCTCCGGAGATTCTCAATCGCACAGTAGCAGCGGCAGCGAAGCGGGCATTTCAGAAGTTTATCCAGGTGTTCCTCCGTGCTTCTCACATCATGCTCATACTCAACTCAAGTGATCACAGTTCTACTACACACAGAGTACTACTGAGAACCCCAGTTCAACAGAACAAACTAGCACTCTCACATCTCAACGATGTGCAGGCACATTGGGTTAATTTTCCATTGGAAATTGCCCCTCCGGTGTCTGGATCAGGGGTAAAATTGATGGGATTGTGGGAAGATTAAATCCCAGGGAAAATTAGCGGAGAAATGCGATTGCTCTTTGAGCTGGCAGAGATTTGACGGGGTGAGCGGCCTCCTTCCGTGTTTGCAAATACAGAAAAGCTTGTTTGTGTAACTTGGGATGAGGACAATGGCTGTCAACCTGAAATGTTGCCTTACCCACTTCCTGTTCTTGTTTGCTCTTCAATACTTGCACTGTAGTGCTGCTGCAAAACAACAACTTTCACCACGTACAATACAGCGATCTTGCTCATCACTCTGAACAGTGAGACAGCCCACAGAGGGGAGGTGGAAGAGCTCGAAACCTGGTGCCAGGCAAATAACCTCTTCCTCAATGTCAGCAAGACGAGGAAGCTGATTATTGACGCAAACACGAGGAAATCTGCAGATGCTGGAAATTCAAGCAACACACATAAAAGTTGCTGGTGAATGCAGCAGGCCAGGCAGCATCTCTAGGGAGAGGTACAGTCGACGTTTCGGGCTGAGACTCCGGGAAAGCTCTCACACATCGCTTTACACTGGTAGCACAACAGTGGAAATTACAAGCAGTTTCAAACTCCTGGGGAGCGCACATCTCATGGTCCCAGAACACATCCTACACAATCAGGAAAGCTCACCAATGCCTCTATATTCTGGACTATGTCATTCTACAGATGTGAAGGAGAGCGCCTTCTACTGCATGGTATAGTGCTGGAAAAAGGCCAGAAATATCCATGAAGGATTGCACACACCTTGCTCATGGACTGTTTGTCCCACTCCCTTCAGGGAAGGACCATGTAGCACCCACACCAGACTCAAAAACAGTTACTTTCCCCAAGCAGTAAGGCTGATCAACACCTCCACCCACTAACCCAGGGGTCGGCA
This sequence comes from Mobula hypostoma, assembly GCF_963921235.1. Taxonomy (NCBI): domain Eukaryota; kingdom Metazoa; phylum Chordata; class Chondrichthyes; order Myliobatiformes; family Myliobatidae; genus Mobula; species Mobula hypostoma. The sequence goes on from NC_086098.1 coordinate 245,279,592, forward strand.
GCCTCTTTGCCTCTGTGGGCCGGATCGCATATTAATGAGTGAATGGTGGGCCAGATAAATGCCATAAAAATCTTGAAATATGGGAATTATCCATTTAAATACATCTAGTTATGTTTTGCCTCAGATTAATGAATAACGCATGCTAGAAAATCATTTGTGCTTAACCAATTAGTAATCAAAGAACTCAGTTTAGTTGCAATTTATTTCAATCAAGGCATCTTTTGAATCTATTAAAAGGACACAAAGAATCTTTAAACATAAAACGTATGAACATGATGCATTGAATGGTGGTAAATTAAGTATAATAAAAAAAGAAAATTTTAATGCAAACAGTGGATAAATCACTGTGAAACTTGATGCTGTTTGTTGCTTGAAAGCTTCTCAATGTTGGGTGTCAGACTTGTTGATGCCAAGAGCAAGATGGGCATCAGTCAATCTTGTTCTCAAATGGTTCTTGGTGTGCTTCATTTTGAAAATAATTGCTCACACAGATAAGTGCTGCCAAATAATGATGCCATTACATGTAAATACCTGGATATTTAAAGTGGATTTCTTGTTAAAACACAGTAACGCTGTTTCTGTTTACACATTTGAACGATCCCATCTGAAAACCTGCACGTGCACGGAGACTAATCTAATACATATTAATAAGGTAGTCTGCCTTCCCGTTTGGAACAAAACGGAACCTGGGGCCAGTGTAGCAAGACACCATGCATGTCCATCAGAGTGGTCGCGTGAAACACTCAGAATAAGGAAAAATCACTCGCGGGCCGGATAAGCATCATCATCATCAGGTGCTTTGTTTGAGCTCAGTTTGAACTTTGACTGCCATGGTCCACACACTCCTGTTTCGGGTCAAGTGGATCAATTCATTGGTATTCATTTCCAGTTCTCTGGCTGCTGTCTCCATCATCATTTGTCTTTGTCTTCCTCTTGCTTTCTTCCCTTCAATCTTTCCCATAATTATAAGCATAGTATCCCAATATTTGCTCCTGGGCCGGTCAAAATACCTTTGCGGGCCAGATCTGGCCCACGGGCCATAGGTTGCCTACCCCTGCACAAACCCACTCTACAACACACCTCAACAATCTTCCGTCCGTTGACTCACTTTACACCGCACGCTGTCAGAGCAGTGCTGCCAGGATAATCAAGGACACGACCCACCCAGCCAATACACTTTTCATCCCTCTTCCCTCCTGGAGCTTGAAGACTCATATGGCCAGATTTGAGAATAGCTTCTTTCCAACTGTGACAAGACTGCTGAACGGATCCTGACCTGGATCTGGGCCATACCCTCCAAATATCTGGACCTACCTCTCTGTTTCTTTGCACTACCTTACTTTCCCTTTTCTATTTTCTATTTATGATTTATAATTTAAATTTTTAATATTTACTATCGATTTGTACTCCAGGGAGCGGGAAGCACAGAATCAAATATCACTGTGATGATTGTACGCTCTAGTATCATTTGTTTGGTGACAATAAAGTAAAGTATAAAGTATAACTACCACTAATTTATCATTTCCTGTCAGTCACCCTATGAACAGAAACCCCTGTACTAGATGTCAATTTAAGTACATACAATCAGTCTATGGATATAAACTATCTTCTGTATTTATATTTGTGTTTTATTGTGTGCTGCATAAGAGTAAACATTATTTTGTTCTCCTTTATACTTGTCTACTGGAAATAACATGAAACAATCTTGAATCTCATCCCAACATATTTTCAAAAATTTCTCTATAAACTTGGAGGCCAAACTTCCTCTGCCCAATGAGAGTGCCCAAATAATGGTCAGCTGATCTCTGGCCATTGACCAATGAGGAAGTAACGGGTACCTTTCTTAGGCCAATGACATGCCAGAAATAAAGAGCGCGGGCAAGGCGGGAAAATAGCGCAGTTGACCAATCAGAAGTAAGGGGTGTGAAAAGCGCTAACTTGATTGGCAGGTGAATTCGGGGGCCGCCAATGGCAAATCAGCTGACAGGAAAACGCCAATCGGAGAGAATTTACCCATAATAACAAATTAGCTGTCGTTTACGACCCATAGGTGTAGTCTCTCCTGCTCGTGATGGTCACCTGGAGGAACTCTGTGATTTGGAGCAGGCGGGCTCGATGAAGGGACTCCAGGCCACTAGGAGTCGCCGCCTTGGCAACGTGTAGAGGCGGATATATGGGCGAGGAATTCCAACCATCCGACCAATGGAAATGGTAGGGCGGGGGGGGGGAAGAGAAGCGGAAGGTTGTGTTTGACCAATGGTTGTGCGCCGCCAGTCAACCGCCTTGCCATCGGGAAGCCAATGGGAATGGGAGGAGGGCGGGTCCACATTGCGGAGGTGCCGGTGAGCCAATGAGAACGGGAAAGAGGCCAGGTCAGCTGACGGGCCGCGGGCCAATGAGGGGAGAGCGCGCGCTCGTTTGGTACCGCCGGAGCCGAGAGTGAGCGCGGGGCTGTTGGAAGTGATGGATCGCAGTGAGATCTATTACTCGGACCGATACAACGACGGCGAGTACGAGTACCGGTGAGCGTGCGGCAGTGCGGGGATTCTGGCCTAACCTATCTGACTGGCCGATTGCTTTCCGGTTCGTTTGTGATCCAGGTCCCTCACCCTCCTGGTGGCTCGATAATCGGAACTACCCCCCGTCAACTCGCCAACTTCCGGTCTTACACCGGAAACCAAAGCTTGCATAGAGCGGTTTCTGGGGCGCATTGTTTTCTGGGAGATTGGGTGAAGAGGCGGCCCTGTCCCTCTACGACAAAAATGTGTGTTGGCGTTCGCTCGTTCTTGGGATGACCAATGTCCCAGATAGGGCATCCTTCCCCTACCACCTTGTTTCGGAGCTTGGTTATTTTGAGTGTGTACCCTGTCCTACTCCCTTCCCTCCCCCCACTATTTGTTAAGCTAACTCCGGCTGATCGTTGCTCAACGTCCAGCCTAGAGGATCTGAATGCAAAATCTTCTTGCCCTGCTCTGAGAGAAGGCTGCGCTGACTTGAGGTCGTGTCTGACTCTTGAGGATGTAAATGGTGACCTAGTTGGATATCGAGCCGTGAAGCTCTGTTTCAGATTAACGATGTGGTCTCTGCAGCCTTATCAGAATCAGGATTATTGTCACAGTATATCATGAAATTTATTGTTTGGCGGCAGCTGTACAGTACAATACATTTCAAAAAGTTGCAGTAAGAGAAGTAAGTAAGTAGTGCACAAAGAGAACAAAGTAGCAAGTTAGTGTTCATGGACCATTCAGAAATCTTATGGTGGAGGAAGGGAAGCTGTTCTTAAAATGTTGGTCTTGGGCTCATGTATAGGAATGAGAAGAGGGTGTGTCCTTTGACGCCCTGACTAATCAAAAACCTGTCAACCTCTGCCTTAAGTATACCCAATGGCTTGGCACATTTCCACAGATTTACCACCCTCTACATAAAGAGATATTTCCTCATCTCTGTTCTGAATGGATTTGCCTCAGTTCTGAGGCTGTGTCCTCTAGTCCTAGACTGCCCCGCTATAGGAAACATCCTCTCCTTGTCTGCTGTATCCAGGCCTTAATATTCAATAAGTTACAATGAGATCCCCCCTCATTCTATTAAACTCCAAAAAGTACAGGCCCAGAGCCATCAAACACTCCCCATGTGTTAACTCTTTCATTCCTGAGGTCATTCTGCTGAACTTCCTCCACACCCTCTCCAATGCCTGCTCATCTTCGACAAGCTGCTCACAGTTCTCCAAAGCTGTTTGACCAATACCTTATAAAGCCTCAGCATTACATCCTCGCTTTTGTATTCTAGTCCTCTGGAAATGAATGCTAAAATTGCATTTGCCGCCTTTACCGCTGACTTGACCTGCAAGTTAGCCTTTAGGGAATCCTGCAGTAGGATTCTCAAGTCCCTCTGCATCTTGGATTTTTGAGTTTTCTCCCCATTTAGACCACACCTTTATTCCTTTTGCTGAAGTGCATGACTGTGCAATTCCTTACAACTGCCTTTTCTTTGCCCATCTTTCCAATATAAGACCTATCGCAGGCACCCTGCTTCCTCAACACTACCTGCCCCTCCAGCATCTGCAAATTTGGTCACAAAGACGTCAATCCCTTCATCCAAATCACTGACATATAACGTGAAAAGAAGCGGTCCTAGCACTGACCCCTGCCGTACACCGCTAATCACCGGCAGCCAAAAAAGCCTTTTTTATCCCAGTCTTTCCCTCCTACCAGTCAGCTAATCTTCTATCCATGCTACGGCCTTTCCCATGGACTCTTGTTAAGCAGCCTCATGTGGACTTCTGAAAAGCCAAATAAACAATATCCACTGCCTCTCCTTTGTCTTTCATGCTTGTTATTTTCTCTCAGAATTCTCATCAGATTTGTCAGGCAAGATTTCCCCTTAAGGAAATTATTCTGACTGACTGTGGCCTACTTTATCATGTGCCTTCAAATACCCCCAAACCTCATCCTTAACAATCGACTCCAACATCTTTCCAGCTACTAAAGTCAGACTGACTAATTTCCTTTCTTCTGCCATCCTCCCTTCTTAAAGTGTGGAGTGACATTTGTAATTTACCATTCCAGAATCTAGTGATGCTTGAAATATCATTACGAATGCTTCCAAAGTCTCTTCAGCCACCTCTTTCAGAACCCTTAATGCATGCGTTACTAAATGACAATAAAAGAGGACTGCGTGTCCTCGTATTCTAATCTAATCCTGGTGTGTCATCCAACTGGTCCGGGTGACTTATCGACCTTCAGACGTTTAAGCTTCCCAAATACCTTCTTAGTAATAGCAACAACACTCCCGCCTTCCCCCTGACACTGTTGCATACTTATCAAGTTCACCCGCAATTTCTTTGTCCTGTATTGCTGCCTCTCCAGCGTCCTTTTCTAGTGGTCTGATAGCCACACTCGTCGTTCTTTTTCTCTACATATCTGAAAAAAAATTGTATTCTCTTTTATATTGTTGGCCAGCTCATATCTCATCTTTATGGGTTTTTTTAGTTGCCTTCTGTTGAAGATTTCCCAATCTTCTGCCTTCCCACTAATTTTTGCTATATTATATGCTCTCTCTTTAGCTTTTATGTTGTCTTTGACTTTCCTTATTGAATTGAATTGACTTTATTTCTTTCAACCTTCACATATATGAAGAGTAAAAATTTTTACATTACATCTCCATCTAAATATGCAATGAGCAATCATAGTAATTTATAATAAATGGAACAGTCAATATAAGTACACTCAAATCAGCGTGAGTTCATCAGTCTAATGGCCTGGTGGAAGAAGCTGTCCTGGAACCTGTTGGTCCTGGCTTTTATGCTGCGGTACCGTTTCCTGGATGGTAGCAGCTGGAATAGATTGTGGTCGGGACGGTTTGGGTCCCCAGTGATCCTACGGGCCCTTTTTACACACCTGTTCTTGTAAATGTCCTGAATCATGGGAAGCTCTCAACTACAGATGCGCTGGGCTGTCCTTACCACTTTCTGCAGAGTCCTGCGATTAAGGGAGGTGCAGTTCCCATACCATTTATCTCATCTTCCTTTTAGAATGCTTCTTCATTCGATTTAGAAATAAACTTGGTTGCTTAAGTTTGTCATAATGTCTGTCTCATACAGCCTCTAACAACCAAGTACACTCCTGGAATTCACTTGTCACTTAGCTGCTAAGCCCAGCCAAACCAGTTCTGACAGAAGGGGGTCTCTGGCGCTGTAAAACCAGTCGCTTTGGGCATATTGCTCTCGTGAGCGGTGGTTGGCAGCTCATCTAGGAGAAGGAAAACTCTGATCTCAATCCTCTGCTGCCTTGTGACTGTACCCACTCCTGGGGAGGGCTTCGGGAGTAAACCCTGAGCAAAAATCTGAGTTCAATGCTGACTGGCAACTTCCGTGATGCCGCTGGTGCCAAACTGTATCGGTCTCTGCCGTTCTTTTAGATTCATCAGCCGTGTGGAGAGGGGCAGCCTGCTGCGTGGGCAACAGCTTGCTCTCCGTATCAGACAGCCCTGGTTTTTGTATTGACCTCAACGGCTACTACACAACATTCATGATGAGCAGATGACTGGCAGTGCAAAAGGGGAAAAATCATATCGTAATCTGCTCATTAAGTTTGTAAGTCAGGTTACCGTCGTGAAAGTATGGTTTGTGATGGTTGACTGTCACTGTTGTGTTCTATATTCTTTTTGAAGTTTAGAAGTGGAGGAGGTTGAGAGCGCACAATGAAACATACAAGTTCCAGAAAGGACATGCAGGTGAATGTTTCCACCAGGGAAGGGTGTTGCTTCAAGAGTCGGGCAGCCATTGAACACGGGTGTGTGAGGTGGGTCATTGTGTGCATTCAGTGAGGAAGTAGATAACTATCTCCACCAGCTCCATCGAGAGCACTAGCCTCTCTACCATTGAGGACATCTTCAAACAGCAATGCCTCAAAAAGATGGCATCCATTATTGAGGAGCCTGAAGGCATACATTTATCATTTTAGTATCAGCTTGTTCTCCTCCACCATCGTGTTTCTGAATGGGCCATGAACTCGCGTACACTACCTCACTATATTTCCACTATTTATTTAATCTAAATCTATATATGTCTTACTGTAATTTAGTTGTTTATGTATTGCTCTGTACTGCTGATATGAAAAAAAAACAATAACTTCCGCCAGTTATATGAATTCTGGTTCTGAGAGGTCAGGGTATTTCAGGCGACGGAGAGCTGCCACAGAAGAGATGAGGAGTGTGGTAGATCAGTCATGGGGCTCAGTAGATTATACCTTTATGATCTGGATGGGAACCTTGAATGCTGAAAGCTGCTGGTTAATCTATACAAAGTTCACCTTCCAATTTTAACACGACTGTCTCCACCCCAGGTTGTTTGGATTCCGTGCAGTCTGATGCACAATATGATTGTTGATTCGAAGCTTCCTGCCAACTCCCTACGCCGATAGAGTGGTAGGGAGCTGGCTGGCTTTGGAGGTGGTGCAGAGAAGGTCCACCATACTGATTCTGGAAAAGTGGGGTCAGCCTATGGGGAGAGATTGAGTTGCCTGTGACTATACTCGCTGGAATTCAGGGGAATGAGATGGGATCTCCCTGTGACTGTGTGCGTTTCCTCCCACATTCCAAAGACGTTCTGGCTAGGATTAGTAAGTTGTGGGTGTAATATGTTGTTACTGGAAGCAACGTTGTCCTTGTGGGCTGCTCCCAGCACACCTTGGAGCTTCTTGGCGCAATCAATTTATTTCCATACAACATTTGACAAATAAAGCTTCTCTGTTGGGGCAGTGACTACCCTGCCCGGGCACTTTACTTTGGTTGTGGGCAGAGGTGAAGAAGACATGGGATGAGAAATCGCATCTTTCGTTGGCTTGCATCTTCTTGGAGCAGCCCCCCCCCCCCCACCCCCACTGTGGTTGGCTTGGTTGTCTTCCAAGTGGCTGTCTCTACCAGGAGATGAGTAACGAAACTGGCTTTCTCTCCCCAGCCACGTCATGCTGCCGAAGAAGATCGCAAAGATGGTGCCGAAGTCTCACCTGATGTCGGAGACGGAATGGAGGAACCTGGGTGTCCAACAGAGCCCGGGCTGGATACATTACATGATCCATGAGCCAGGTAATCACTCACTCACTCACTCACTCCGACTGTTAAACTGCCCCTCCCACCCTTCCACCTGAGTCACGAGCAGCCGGGAAGACTCCAGTCCCCCATGCCCCCACCACCATTACACATTGTTCCTCTTCCTTAGAGTGTTGCAGCAAAGGAACCGACCCTTCAGCACCTCAAGAGCAATTCCAGATAGCTTAATGCCATTTCAGTTCACAGGTGTAAAGGAGAACAAACTAATTGTTACTCTGGATCTGATGCAGCACACGGAAGTAAAAAAGGAACACTAATAATAAAAACAATCAATATAAATGCATAAGATAGCTTATAGGCATCCGTTAGTCTCGTGAGACCATGGATTTGTGCCTTGGAAGGTTTCCAGGGCACAGGCCTGGGCAAGGTTGTATGGAAGACCAGCAGTTGCCCATGCTGCAAGTCTCCCCTCTCCACAACACCGATGTTGTCCAAGGGAAGGGCACTAGGACCCATACAGCTTGGCACCGGTGTCGTCGCAGAGCAATGTGTGCTTAAGTGCCTTGCTCAAGGACACAACACGCTGCCTCGGCTGAGGCTCAAACTCGCGACCTTCAGATCACTAGACCGACGCCTTAACCACCTGGCCACGCGCCGACACAGCTCATACACATAGACTGATTATATGTCCACAAACTGACACCAGGCACTGGCAGGAAATGATAAAGCAGTGGTGGTTAGGGATGCAGAGGGGTGGGTTGGTGGCTGGAGGTGTTGATCAGCTTTTACTGCTTGGGGGAAGTAACTGTTTTTGAGTCTGGTGGTCCTGGTGTGAACACTGCGTAGTTTCACTGATGGGAGTGGGACAGACGGTCCATGGGCAGGGTGGAGGGATGCTTCATGATATTACTAGCCCTTTTCTGGCACCTTCCTGTATTCAGTACGTATAAGAAGTATTCACCCCCTTGGAAGTTTTCATGTTTTATTGTTTTACAAATTTGAATCACAGTGGATTTAATTTGATTTTATTAACACTGACCAACAGAAAAAGACTCTTTTTGTGTCAAGGTGAAAACATCTTTACAAAGTGATCTAAATTAGTTACAAATATAAAACACAAAGTAATTGATTACTGAAGTATTCACTGCCTTGAATATGACACCAAATCATCACTGGTGCAGCCAATTGGTTTTAGAAATCACATAATTAGTTAAAACAGATCTCTGTTTTGGAGACCTATGCAGTCAAGGTACTTCAACTGATTTTATTAAAAATACAATCTGGAAGGTCCAACTGATGGTGAGTCAGTATCCTGGCAAAAGCTATGCTATGAAGACAAAAGAACACTCCAAGCAATTCCACGTAAAGGTTATTGAAAAGCCAATCTCAAAAACTGAGTGATCATGCGAGAAGGGGACTCGTGAGGGGGGCACTAAGAGACCTATGACAACTCTGGAGGAGTTACAAGCTTCAGTGGCTGAGATGGGAGAGACTGTGCAAACAACTGTTGCCTGTTTGCTTCACCAGTCACAGCTTTATGGGAGGAAGGCAAAGAGAAATAAATAAAACTCGTTTGAAATCTTGGCTGGAGTTTGCCAGAAGGCATGTGGGAGACTCTGAAGTCAGCTGGAAGAAGGTTCTATGATCTGATGAAACCAAAATTGAGCTTTCTGGCCTTCAGTCTGAGCGCCATGTTTGGCATAAGCCAAACACCGCACAACATCAAAAACACACCATCCCCACCGTGAAGCATGGTGGTGGCTGCGTCATGCTGTGGGGATGCTTCACTGCAGCAGACTCTGGAAAGCTTGTGAAGGTAGAGGGTTAAATGAATGCAGCAAAATATTACAAGAGAACTGTGACTTGGGAGATTTGTTTTCCAGCAAAATAGTGACCCCAAGCATAAAGCCAGAGTTACAACAAAGTCAATGTCCTGAAGTGACCAAGTCAGAGTCCAGACCTCAATTCAATTGAGAACTTGTGGCTGGACTTGAAAACGGCTGTTCACTCGTGATCCCCATGCAGTCTGTCGAAGACTGAGCTGTTTTGTAAAGAAGAAATGGGGAAAATTGATGGAGACCTATCCACACAGACTCAAGGCTGCAATTGCTGCCAAAGGTGCATCTACTAAATACTGACTTGAAGAAGGTGAGTAGTTATGTAATCAATTATTTTGTGATTAATAATTGTCATAAATTTAGATCACTTTGTAGAGATCTGTCTTTTTCTATAGATTAGTGTAAAAAGACCAAATTAAATCCACTGTGATTCAATGTTGTAAAACAATACAAATGAAAACTTCCGAGGGGGGTGAATACTTTCTATAGGCACTTGATTCTGGGTAGGCTGGTGCCAGTGATGAGTCACCAGCTGCCAGGAAGGGTTCTATCCCCCAAGCCCAACCAACATCATACCTTCCTCTTCCCTCCCACCCCCAAGTTCCTGTTGTCGATTCCTGTAACCCATTGTGTAAAAGGCTCGCTGCGGTTGACTGACCCTTTCTGTAGAGCCGGTGTTTAGAGTGGTGTAGCAAGGGATCAGGCCCTCTGGCCCTTTGAGAGCATTCTGTCAGTCAGTCAAGCTCAGACACTTATATGGATCCCATTTTATTATCTTTCATTATCTCCACGTGTCTGTATGCTCTTTGGGATGTGCAAGGAAGGAGAAATACCTGGGGTGGGGGGAGAGAATTCACATATGGTCACAGGAAGAACGCGCAACAGGTGGGTGAGGGTCAGGACCCGCAAGTCTGTGTCTCTTTCCACTGGGGCACCTTTGCTCTATGGGGATTACAATTGCATTTGGGTAGATGTCTATGAGGTGTGAGTACGTGATCTCTCTGCTTCGTACCTTCCCCACCTCTCCCTCCTTGCTGCGCGGTGCCTCCCCCTGTGTCGTCCCCTGCAGCCCTGGGTGTAAAAATGGCTGTTGTCTCTCTTCTTCCCCAGAGCCTCACATCTTGCTGTTCAGGAGGCCGCTGCCAAAGAAGGAGCCTGAAGGAATCTGACCCACCCCAAGCCCCACCCCTCCCTAACCTACCCGACACCCTCGAACCAGCAGCAAGTCTCCACATTCCTCCCTGAATCCACTGACCCCCCCCCCACCTCCACCCACTCCTTCGTCGCACTTTGTCGCCTCGTATACTTGGAAGTGTTTGCTGCAAAAATGGGATTATGGACATTGTTTCCTCTGTGTTCTACTTCACCCTTGTGGAGGAACTGTTTGCGCAGGTAGCCTTCGAGTCTCACCAACCCATCATTCTGTTTCTAGTCGCGGGAACCATGAACCACCCTTGTCCATCAGAATGTGAACCTGGTGTTCCTCCTAACAGGCAGGCTGCTGGCTGTAGTTTGGTGGGGACAGCACTGTCATAATCAACTCCTAACCCACCACGTTCCTTCACTTTCTCCCACGTCCCTTCTCCCTTTCGCCGTGTCAGCTGTGTTCAAGATGCTCCCTGTAATGTCTTCACAAAGATCTCCCTTCATCTGTCAGAGCTTTTGGAACAGTGCAGATCGAGATGGAGAGGTTAGAAAGGTGGGTGGGTGACAGTCAACTGGAGGCACCTCGCTTCAGTCCTCGCCCTTTGACATTGACCGCAGGGCTTCTCCAAGACCTTTGGCCACATGCGTTTGGACGTGTGGCTGTGCTTGCTCAGGCTGGGCGGCATCTGTGGTACCAGAATCATTTCAGGCTGCTGATGCTTCTGAAGGGCGGGTGGGGGGGGTGGTGCAAGTGGTTTGAAGTAGAGCAAGGAAGGGAAAAGGGCGGGGGATCCAAGATTGGAGATGGATTGGGCAGAAGGGTAGAGTTGATGTTTGAGGTTAATTGTCTTGATTTTTGTTTTTGGGTGGGGGGCAAGAAGAGAAGGGGTGGCAGATATCAACGGTAACTCCATTCCTCCCTCCATAGCTGCTGCCTGACCTACTGCCTGTTTCCATAGTTTTCTGGCTGTGTTTTCGGGTTTTCCAGCGACTGCCTTGCGTTGTTTTCCTGCTGTGATGGGCTGGTTGGTGGGGGATGGGGGTCTGGAATGGAGAGGGAGAAAGAAGTAGACCCCAAAACACTGCTCGTCGCATCGCGCTTCGGAAGCCTCGTGCGTGCATCTCGTAACCAACAGTCTTGTTGTTATATCCTGCAATGTTCTCACTGTTTGGATCAGGATGTTCTGGTGCGGCAGCATTCACTGTCCGGGCAAGCAGAGCTGGAGCAGTGTGACCCTGTCCCTTGGACCTGGGCTTCAGAAAGTCCCAAAGCCAAGCAGGCTGCTCCTCTGTCTATTCCCCTCCACTACTGGGTGGGGAAGAGCATCGGGGGCGGGGGGGAATGCTGGAAGATCAGCTGCAGTGATAAATGGGGAATGACACTAAGAGAAACGTACTGTGGCCCGCACAATCTCTGCACCAGTGCCAAAGGCAATGGAGGAAGATGCAAACAGGAGAGATTTAAAATAATTTTCAAATACTCCTCATGGGAAAACTGTGAAACCCTCCCTAACATAAACACAAGAAATTCTGCAGAGGCTGGAAATCCGGAGTAACACACACGAAATACTGGAGGAACTCAGCAGGTCAGTCAGCGTCCAGAAAGAGGAATAACCAGTCGAGGTGTCGGGCTGCAACCCTTTATCAGGATTGGAAAGGAAGGGGGGTGTGGAGGGGAAGGAGTACAAGCTGGCGGTGGCTACTCGAGACCAGGTGAAGGGGGAGGTGCCGAGGATGAAGTTAGAAGCTGGAGAGTGATAGATAGAAGAGGTAAAGGGGTGAAGAAGGAATCTGATGGGAGAGAAGAGTGGGCTACAGGAGGAGGGGCACCAGAGGGAGGTGAGGAGAGGAGAAAAGGGGTGGGTTGTGAAACAGAATGGGGAATAGAAAAAGAAGGGAGAGGGGAAGAAATTACCGGTAACCAGAAAGACCATCCCTATAAGAGTAACAGATGGTATTACAGTGCTTAGCTAATGGAGCCAGAGGCCATGGGCAGAGAGGGAAGATTATTAAAGTGGCCAGGATCTCATGGGTCTCCGTAGCAGGCCACGTTTCCCAGCGTATGCTTGATCCTCTTGGTCACAGCCTTCTCTCGGCACCACAGCCACCCAGATTGGAAGGCGTGATGCTAGGTGGCTGATCCATTTGGAAGGGGTGTGTGCGGGGAAGGCCACCTCTCCGTTCTCGGCGGGCGAGTTGAGCTGGCAGCAGGTGTATTTTGCACGGGCTTTGCTGAAGGTGCAGTGTCTGTGTGTGTGTGTGTGTATTTGTGAGACGGAAACCCCTTTATCCTACAGCTTGATGGGATCCCTGTGTCAACCTTCCCTTAGAGGACCGGGAGGAATGAGGGAACCGGTAGCTGCTTAGCCAGGAGGCAAAGCATACTGGGGATTGAACAGTTTGCGCTTAGATCAAATTTCTCTTGAAGAACGCGGGGCAGAGAGGTTCCCCGAGTTACTTCCACGCAACCTGTGGCTCACTGTCTCTTGCTCATCAACAAACCCCAGACGGGCCGTTTATCCCCTCGTCTCTGGAAAGGATTGACACCCTGAAGGACTGTTTCCGAACCTCAGTGCTGCTATAACCTGCGCAGCCAGTTCAATCCGCTCTCGTAACCCTGTGGTCTGTTCGCTGGGTGCCAATGGCTCTGTGGGGCTTCGAATGTTGTTACATCATCTTCGTGCTGCCAGTTTATTGAGTCTTGTTGATGAATGGTTGTGCTCAGATGTCTGTCTTACATGTAGAGAAATACTTCATTTTGTTAGACTCCATTATCTGTAGCACGTTCATGCATATTGATCATGTAAACCTTTCTGGCATGTTTATTACAGTTTGTACTTGATTTTAATACACTTTTTTTAATATTATCCATAATGCCTGTGTACTGTTTCTTGTGTAATCATCAGTGAAAATATCTACTTGGTTCTCATCTCACACATGAACACTCAGGGTCCCAAACAGTCCTTTCATGTGAGACAACACTTCACCTGCCAGTCTGTTGGGGTGTCATCTATTGTATGTACTGCTCTACATCAGTGAGACCCAATGTAGGTTGGGAACCACTTTGTCCAGCATTTTTGCTCCATCCGCTGCAAGAGGCAGGAACTCCCAGTGGCCGCCGTTTCAATTCAACTTCCCGTTCCCATTCTGACGTGCCAGACCATGGCCTCCTCTGCCGCTCTGATGAGGCCACACTCCGGTTGGAGGAGCAACACCTCCTATTCTGTCCTGAGTTTGCCTCTAACCTGATGGCATGAACATTGATTCCTCTAAATTGTCATAATTCCTCCCTCCTCTCACCTTTCTATTCCCCATTCTGGTTCCCTTCTCACCCCTCTGATACTTTTCCTCCCTTCCCTTTCTGTCAACTGTCCCCTCCTGTTAGATCCCTTCTTCACCCCTTTACCTCTTACCCCTATCACCTGCCAGTATCTTTCTTCATTCCACTCCTCTCCTCCACCCATACACCTCCCTCACCTGATTACACCTATCACCAGCCAGCTCGTATCCCTTCCACCACCACCCCCCTCCCCAAACACACAGCACATTGAGCTACATTTTCTGAGGAGAAACACAGATGTGAAAAAGCTTCATCCGGAGGTCACTGGGACCAGAGGTCTTGATTTATAGTGAGAGATGGGATGGGCTACAACTGTTTCCCTGGCTGGGAGGTTCAGAAGCAACGCACACAAAGAACACTGAGGCTGTCTACAAGAAGGGTCAGAGCCGTCTCTATTCCCTGAGGAGACTGAGGTCCTTTAACATCTGCTGGACGATGCTGAGGATGTTCTACGAGTCTGTGGTGGCCAGTGCGATCATGTTTGCTGTTGTGTGCTGGGGCAGCAGGCTGAGGGTAGCAGACACCAACAGAATCAACAAACTCATTCTTGAGGCCAGTGATGTTTTGGGGATGGAACTGGACTCTCTGACGGTGGTGTCTGAAAAGAGGATGCTGTCTAAGTTGCATGCCATCTTGGTCAATGTCTCCCATCCACTACATAATGGACTGGTTGGGCACAGGAGTACATTCAGCCAGAGACTCATTCCACCGGGATGCAACACAGAGCGTCATAGGAAGTCATTCCTGCCTGTGGCCATCAAACTTTACAACTCCTCCCTTGGAGGGTCAGACACCCTGAGCCAATAGGCTGGTTCTGGACTTATTTCCTGGCATAATTTACATATTACTATTTACTATTTATGGTTTTATTACTATTTAATTATTTATGGTGCAACTGTAACAAAAACCAATTTCCCCAGCATCAATAAGGTATGATTATGACACAAAAATGCTGGGGGAAGTCAGCAAATCGGCCAGGGTCTATGGAGGGAATAAAACAGTCAATGTTTCTGGTCAGGAAGGGGCAGAAGCCAAAATAAGAAGGTGGGGGTTGAAGGAGTACAAGCAGGTGAGCGGGGGGAGAGTGGGGATAGGCAGAAGAGGGAGAGGGCAGTGGACTGTGGAAGGAGGAGGGGAACCAGTGGGAGGTGATGGGCAGACAAGGGTTAAAGTGGAACTGGAATGGGGAATTGAAAATAAAAAGAGAATGGGAGGGGGGAGAAATTAATGCAGAGAGGTTTATAAAATCACAAGGGGTGTGGATGAGGTGGGTAGCCTTTTCCCAAGGGCTAAAACTAGAGGGTATAGGTACATGGGGGTCCTGAGGAGAGGGTGATAGGCATATGGAATGACATGCGCCTGTCGTGCATGCAGCCTGGTACAGCCGTTCCGATCTAATCTTACTTTCTTCTTACTTTTTAATTTACGTTTTTTTTCTCACGGTAACACGTTGAAGCCGCACCCTCTCTAACATGCTGGTAGAGAGAGTTTTATTTGGGTTTTCTTTAGCGCTGGAAATGGTTACATCCCGACACGCGGGACAGAAGCAAGGTCGCATTGTGTATTTCACGGACCAGCAAATACCGGCCGGTTTAGCGAGCAGAGCAGCAGACACCCCTGCTGAAATCTGGAGGAAAACACACAGAGGATGCAGATGGGGATCACAAAGCCGAGGAAAAAGGACCGGGTCGAGACAACAGAGACTTATGGAGAAGAGGAGTTCGGTGGGTAATACCGTTCCGGCTGACCGGAAGTGCACTGAGAGCGCTAAGCGTAAACGAGTTGGGTGCTTACTGATCTGGCTAACAACGGATGGTGCAATCTGGGGCATATTACGATCGAGGAACGTGTTTGCAGACTGGATATTGCACTTTTTACTGTTGGACTTCGGCCACATTCCACCGTGATACAACACTTGGCGGCACGGGAGGTCGTTCCTGCCTGTGGCCATCGAACGTGCAGCTCCTCCCGTGGAGGGTCAGACACCCTGAGCCAATAGACTGGTCCTGGACTTATTTTCCATCTGGCATAGTTTGCATTTTGTTGTTTGACTGTTGGGGTTTTTTTTGTGTTGCTATATTTACGCTCTATTCTTGGTTGGTGCGGCTGTAACGAAACCAAATTTCCCTCAGGATTAATGAAGTATATCTATCTATCTATCTATCTGAGAAAGTAAAGGCAGCTACAACAAGGTTTAAAAGGACTTTGGGAAGGGTAGACAGCGGCACAGGAGAGTGAGTGCCGGAAATCTGGAGTTCCAATCAAACCCAGTATTCCTCAGCAGGTCAGGCAGTGCAAACACGAGAAAACCTGGAAATCCAGATAAACACACACACGATGCTGGAGGAACTCAGCAGGCCAGGCAGCGTCCATGGAAATGTGTGGACAGTTGACATTTCGGTCTGAGACCCTTCATCGGGACTGGAGAAAAGGTTGAGAAGCCAGAGGAATAGGGTGGGGGGGAGGGGAGGAAGTACAGGGTGGTGGGTGAAAGGTGAAACTGAGGGAGGGGGGTGAAGTACAGTGCTGGGAAGTTGATGGGTGAAAGAGATCAGGGCTGGAGAAGGAGGACAGAAGACCATGGAGGAAAGGGAAGGGGGAGGAACACCAGAGGGAGGTGTTAGGCAGGTAAAGAGATATGGTGAGAGAGGAAACGGGAAATGGTGAAGTGGCGGGGGGCAATAACTGGAAGTTTGAGAGGTTGGAGGCTACCCAGACTGAATATAAGCTGTTGCTCCTCCAATCTAGGTGGCGTCTAGGGAAGGAAATGGACGGTCGAGTCCTGATTTTCCTTTTTATACTGAACACTGAAGGCAGGACTGTAGAAGGTGAAGTGAATTTTATTTGTGTTTATTTGTGATTTTCAGGAAAAGGGCCCATGGCAAATCAACAGAGGGCAATAGGCCATCCAACTCATGAACGACTCTCTTGGTAGTGCTGTCCAGTTATGTTCATAGTGTCATTCTGACAGTAAACAAACCTTTCCGGCCCACTGAGTCCAGGCCGTCCACCCATTTTCTTTACTCACGCTCCCTCCCTCCACCCACCCCACAATACAATCAGAATCAGGTTTATTATCACCGGCATGTGACGTGAAATTAGTCAACTTAGCAGCAGTTCAATGCAATACATAATCCAGCAGAGACAGAGAAAAAAATAATATTAATACATAAAACGAAACATCATAAATAAACAAGTAAATCAATTACGTATATCGAATAGATTTTTTAAAAATGTGCAAAAACAGAAATACTGTATATTAAAAAAAGTGAGGTAGTGTCCAAAGATTCAATGTCCATTCAGGAATCGGATGGCAGAGGGGAAGAAGCTGTTCCTGAATCGCTGAGTGTGTGCCTTCAGGCTTCTGTACCTCCTACCTGATGGTAACAGTGAGAAAAGGGCATGCCCTGGGTGCTGGGGTCCTTAATAATGGACACTGCCTTTTTGAGACACCGCTCCCTAAAGATGTCCTGGGTACTTTGTAGGCTGGTGCCCAAGATGGAGCTGACTAGATTTACAACCTTCTGCAGCTTCTTTCGGTCCTGTGCAGTAGCCCCTCCATACCAGACAGTGATGCAGCCTGTCAGAATGCTCTCCACGGTACAACTATAGAAGCTTTTGAGTGTATTTGTTGACATACCATTGACTTTCCCCCGATTCTACCCCTCACACACACACTCGGGACAATTCAGAGCAGCTGGTTAACCCACTGACTGTACATCTTTCAGGACGTGGAAGGGGACCGGAGTACCTTGGGGAATTCCACTCAGACACAGGGACCAGTGCAAACTCCACACACATCCAGACAGTGCTGGAGGCTGGGACTGAACCGAGCACTCTGGAATCGGCAGCTATGGTAGCTGTGCTGTCCACTGCCCTGACCTCCTACTTCACCCTGTCCTAGGGAGTGTGGATGATTTATAAAGGTTTTGGCAGAGACACAGGGTCAAAAGTAGTCACCCAGGGGAGCTAACTGTCTGAAGAGGAGGTGGAGGCAGAAACCTCCACAATACCTCAAGAACATGCGCAGAGTTTTGATGAGATGTTGCCTACAGGACCAAGGACTGAGATATGGGAGTAGTCCCCAAGCTCTATTTTTGGACATTGTGAACCAAGTAAATTTGTTATCAAAGTACATACACAGCCCTGAGATTCATTTTCTTGTAGGCATACTCAATAAATCCAATAACCATTATAGAATCGATGACGAACTGTGCAAAAGACAAGAAACTGGGCAAATAGAAAAATGAAGAAAAAACAACTAACTGCTCGCAGCGGCCACTCCAGTGGTGATGTCTGTTATCTGTCAAGTAGGGTGCCGTGCACAATCCTGGGTTGATGGAGACAGACGCGAGAGCACGGAGGAACATCTGGTGAAACTTCTGAAATGCCCGCTTCGCTGCCGCTGCCTCTGTGTGGTCCAGAATCTCCGGAGGGGAAGGCCCCGAGTCCTCGGCTTTGCTTGTTGCTCGGCGGCCGGGGCGGGGTTGAAGCGCTCGGCAGAGGATGGTGCTCGGTGCTCGGTGTCGAAGGGCTGGTCGGAGGCTCGAATTTTTCGGACGGACTCAGAGTCCGCTGTGGTCGGGTGCTTCCAATGCATCGGCGAGTTGGCGGCGCTTGAAGGTTCATGGCAGGGAGAGTTTCTTCCTTCTACCGTCTGAGTGAGATGGTGGGGCTATCGGGACTTTGAGACTTTTGTTTACCGTGCCCATGGTCTGCTCTTCATCAAATTATGGTATTGCTTTGTACTGTTGTAACTATATGTTACAATTATGTGGTTTTAAGCAACACACATCAAAGTTGCTGATGAACGCAGCAGGCCAAGCAGCATCTATAGGAAGAGGCTCAGTCGACGTTTCAGGCCGAGACCCTTCGTCAGGACTAACTGAAGGAAGAGTTAGTAAGAGATTTGAAAGTGGGACGGGGAGGGGGAGGGATGGAACCAAGAGCTGGACAGTTGATTGGCAAAAGGGATATGAGAGGATCATGGGACAGGAGGCTCAGGGAGAAGGAAAAGGAGGAGGGGGGAAAAAACCCAGAGGATGGGCAAGGGGTATAGTCAGAGGGACAGAGGCAGAAAAAGGAGAGAGAGAGAGAAAGAATGTGTGTATATAAATAAATAACGGATGGGGTACGAGGGGGAGCTGGGGCATTAGCGGAAGTTAGAGAAGTCAATGTTCATTAGCGGAAGTTAGAGACCCTACTATTATGTGGTTTTATCAGTTTTAGTCCTATGTTTCTTGTGATATCATTGTGGAGGAACATTGTATCATTTTTTAATACATGCATTTCTAAATGACAATAAACGAGGACTGAGTGTCCTCATAATCTAATCTAATAATAAATAAATAAGCAATAAATATTGAGAACAGGAGGTGAAGAGTCCTTGAAACTGAATCCATAGGTTGTGGGAACTGTTCAGTGATGGGGCGAGTGAAGTTAAGTCCCTTTGGTTCAAGAGCCTGATGGTTGAGGGGTAATAACTTCCTAAACCTGGTGGTGTGAGTCCTGAGGCTCCTGTACCACCTTCCAGGTGGTGGGGGTCCCTGATGATGGATGTTACTTACCTGCGACAATGCTCCGTGTAGATGTATTCAGTGGTGGGGAGGGCTTTACCCAGGATGGACTGGGCCGAATCGACTACTTTTTGTAGGATTTTCCAGTCAAGGGCATTGGTGTTTCCATACCAGGCCATGTCGCATTGTACTCTGCACCACACATCATTAGGAGTTTGTCAGAGTTTTACACGTCAGCTGAATCTTTGCAAACTTCTAAGGAAGTAGAGGCACTGCTGTGCTTATTTCGTGATTTCTGTGCTGGGCCCAGGACAAATCCTCTGAAGTGAAAGTACTGAGGAATTTAAAGTTGCTGCCACTCTCCTCTGATACCCCAATGAGGACTGGTTCATGGACCTCCGGTTTCCTCCCCGTGAAGTCACCTCCTTGGTCTTGCTGGCACCACTCAGCCAGATTTTCAACCCTCCCTCAGATATGCTGATTCCTCGCCACCTTTGATTCGGCCGACGACAGTGGTGCCATCAGCAAGCTTGAAATTGGCATTGGAGTTGGGCTTAGCCTCACAGTCATAAGTATAAAGCGTGTAGAGCAGGGGGCAAAGCACGCAGTTCTGTGGTGCACCTGTGCTGAGGGAGATGGTGGAGGAGATACTGTTACCAATCCGAACTGACTGGGGTCTGCAAGTGAGGAAATTGAAGACCAAATTGTATAAGGTGGTATTGAGGCCAAGGTCTTGGAAGCTTATTGATTAGTTTTGAGGGGATGATAGTATTAAATGCCAAGCTGTAGTATGCTTCTGTGCTGTCAAGCTGTTCCAGAGTTGAATGGAGAGCCAACAAAATGGCATCTGCTGTGGTCCTGTTCTGCCGTTAGGCAAATTGGAGCGGATCCAAGCCGCTTCTGAGGCAGGAGTTGATAAGTTTCATCTCCAGCCTCTCGAAATACCTCATCCCGGTGGATGTCAGTGCTACTGGACAATGTCATCGAGGTAGGTTAAACCCTGCTTAAAGCAGGCGGGAACCTCAGACTGCCAAAGCGAGAAGTTAAAGATCTCAGTGAACACTCCAGCCAGTTGATCAGCCAGGCGTCCCATCTGGGCCGGATGCTTTCTGTGGGTTCACACTCCTGAAGGGTGCTCTCACACAGGCCTCGGAGACTGAAATCACAGGATCATCAAGGGCCTTGGGAGTTTGTGATGGTTCCTCCACGTGCAGACAGTAAAAGCGAGCTTAGTAGACATTGAGCTCAATTGGAAGTGAGGCCTTGTTATCACCTATGTTGCCTGAGATGATAGCATTTAAGTCCTGTCACACCTTTCGATCATCCTTCATTGATTCAGGCTTGTTGTGGAATTGCCACCACCCGTGAGGTAGCTTTCCCGAGATCATACCTGTGGTAACAACTGGTTTGAGATTTAATATGATTTAAAGTTTAAAGTAAATTTATTATCAAAGTACGTATAGTACCCTCAGATTCATTTTCTTACAGGCATTCACAGTAGAACAAAAAGTGCAATAGAATTTATGAAAAACTACATACAAAGATTAACAGAATGACAAAAATGTCACATCTTCTCTATATGTGAGAACACACCAAACTCATCGTGGCTATCCCTCGAGGTCGAAGATGATAGTCTTCGTTCTGTTGATCTGCTTATGGGCTCTCAATTGGCTCATGAGTCCAATCTTGGCTTTGAAAGTTCTTCTGCATTCAGGACAAGTAGTTCCAGATGGCAGATCGGGCTTTGGTTGTTGCTGCCTCTCTTTCCAGTTTCTTCTCTTTTCTTCTAATTCTACACATCTGTTGGCTTCGAAAGTTGCTGTTCCTTCTCGGATGACGGCTTGCCAGAGTTTCCTGTCCTTGACATTGGTTTCCCAATTGTTGATGTCGATGATACATTTCTTCATGTTGGCTTTTTTAAGATGTCTTTGAATCTCTTCTGTTGTCTGCCTCTTTTACGTTTGCCTTCTTTAAGCTGGGAGTAGAAGATTTGTTTCGGCAGACGCTTGTCTTTCATCTGAACAACATGACTGCTCCATCTTAGTTGGTTCTTGATGACGTAGGCTTTAATACTTGTTGTTTTTGCTTCATTTAGCACACTGGCGTTGGTTCTTCTATCTTCCCAGCTGATATTTAAGATGTTTCGAAGACAGCATTGATGGAACTTTTCAAGTGCCTTCAGATGTCGTCAGTATGTTGTCCAGGTTTCTGATGCATACAGGAGCGTTGGGATTACCACTGCTTTGTACACTAACATTTTGGTGTCTGTTCGGATGTCACGATCATGAATGACTCTTGTTTGGAGATGTCCAAAAACTGTTCCAGCGCATTTAAGACGATATTGGATCTCGTCGTTAAGGTCGACATTGGAGGAGAGGTGACTTCCAAGATACGGAAAGTGGTCCACGTTTTCCAGGGTTGTTTCGCCAAGTTGAATTGTCGGTTCTATCTGATTTTTCTCAATTGGTGACGGTTGATAGATGATCTAAGTCTTCTTGGAAGTGATGGTAAGTCCAAGTTTCGTGTATGCACGGTTGAAGGCAGTCAGAATCTGTTGTGGGTGGTTTTCTGAAAGAGCTGCGACACTGTTATCATCTGCGTATTGGAACTCGATGAGGGAACCCGTGGATGTCTTATTTTTGGATTTGAGACGGGCAAGATTGAAAAGTCTGCCATCTGTTCTGTAGACAATTTCGATTCCTGGGGGTAGGTCGTCCTTGATAATGTGGATGATTGTCGCCATGAAGATGGTGAACAAAGATGGGGTAATCACGCATCCCTGTTTTACTCCTGATCTAACTTGAAAAGGCTCACAGTAACTGTTGCTGACCGTGACTGTGGCAAGCATGCCACCAAACTATGAGGTACACTGATAGGTACTGCATCGTAAATTCCATCTTTGAAAGATAACACAAATGTTCAGCGTTCTTCTTCGCAGAAAAAAACGAAAAGAAAAACATTTCTTTGGGTCTTTCTCTAAATAACAAATTTGGGACTCCCAGGTTGGCTCTCGGAACTAGAAGCAAACGCGCCGCGGATCCACACGGCGCACTTTCAGCGTAACACTGCTCGTCGGATGAATGGGGGTCGTCATCTAAACTGCTGGTCGCCGCTGCGGTGACGTCAGACCAATCGCGCAGCGGCAGAGGGCGAATTGACTGGCGGATCGGCCAATGGCGGTAGAGAAGGTGGCCCTGGTGGGAGGGGAGAGGAAGGAGCAAGTTAGAGTGAGGGGCAGCTCTGCAGGTGAGTGGAGGCACTGGAGGGGAATGGTGGGTGTGAGGCGGTGCATGCGTCCACAGTATTTATTACAAATAGGCAAACCTGGTAACAGGCTGCAATATAGTACAGCACATTTAAAATGGAGAAGAGTCCAAAGATGCTTTCAGAAAGAATTAGAAAAGTAAATCTCTTTAAATAGGGTAGTGAAGGTCTGAGGAGTATTTCCGATGAGAGAGAGGGTCAGGGAAGTTTGCGGGATTCGGGGTCGGGTCATCTGAAGACGGATCAGAGTGTAGAGAGATATTTGAGGCTAGAGACACGGAAGGGTGTAGGGATCGGAGGGCTGTGGGGGAGGGGGAGGGGCTGGAGAGAGTCACAGACGGGAGAAGGATGGAGGGACCGGAGGGAGGAACAGAGACGGGGAGAGATGGAGGTGGGTCACAGAGAATGGGAGGGGTGTAGGACCCAGAGGGGGTCACAGAGATGGGGAGGGGTGTAGGGCCCAGAGGGGGTCACAGAGATGGGGAGGGGTGTAGGAGCCAGAGGGGGTCACAGAGATGGGGAGGGGTGTAGGAGCCAGAGGGGGTCACAGAGATGGGGAGGGGTGTAGGAGCCAGAGGGGGTCACAGAGATGGGGAGGGGTGTAGGAGCCAGAGGGGGTCACAGAGATGGGGAGGGGTGTAGGAGCCAGAGGGGGTCACAGAGAATGGGAGGGGTGTAGGACCCAGAGGGGGTCACAGAGATGGGGAGGGGTGTAGGGCCCAGAGGGGGTCACAGAGATGGGGAGGGGTGTAGGAGCCAGAGGGGGTCACAGAGATGGGGAGGGGTGTAGGAGCCAGAGGGGGTCACAGAGATGGGGAGGGGTGTAGGAGCCAAAGGGCTGTAGAGGCTGGTCGAGTCACAGAGGTGAGGATGGTAGATTTACATTCACAGGAATTCGTGAGTTCACTTTACTGGAGTATAAACGATGCCCAGCTTTTGCCACAGGGTGGCTCTGTAGGTGAGCTGTGCACTTGTCAGGGATTCCATTTTCTCTAACAGCAGTAGAAAGCAGCTATTTGGTCCATCTAGTTGAAACAATCCTACCCTGCACTAGTTTTCCCTGTAAACTGTTCCCATGTGTGTCTCAGAGAGAGAGAGAAACAGACATACAGATACACACACACACACACACACACACACAGACACAAGGAGCTGGATGAACAGGGTCTCTGGGGCTGTGAGGCATCACTTTACCCACTGTGCTACCCCATTGGTTATCAATGGTGGTGCTGCCGAACCTGTGAGAGAACAAGTACGTACAGTGTTATCTGTACAGGCAACAAGGCCTGGTGAGGAATGCAGAGCAACAGGCCCTTCAGCCAGTGAGCTTTGCGCTGACCCTCCTGCCAGTCCTAATGAATCCCATTGGCTTGCACGTTGTCCATATCCCTCTGCTCCCCACCTGGTCATCTGTATCGGGAAATTATGTGATCACAGTGAAAATATGCAAACCTCAGAGACAGTCACACACACACACACACAGTTATGGAGATTCATTTGGAGGCTTCCGGAGTCTGGCACTACACAACACATACCTTGTAATCACACAAAACGCTGGAGGAGCTCAGCAGGTCAGGAAGGGAATGAACCCATCAACTTCCACAGATGTTGCCTGACCTGCTGAGTTCTTTAGAGCATCGTGTATGTGACTTGCTCTAGACTCTCAGCATCTGCAGAATCTCTTGTGTTTACATATCTTGTCATCATCTCAAAAGTTTCAGAGTCATACAGCACGGAAACAAGCCACGTGGCCCACAAAGTTGTACTGAACTAATTAAACTAGTAGTCAAATGTCCAACTGAACAAATCCCTTCTATCTACACAATACACATATCCTTCAATTTGCTGCGCATTAATGTTCTCTCTAAGACCCCCTTGAACGCCTCTGTCATATTTGCCTGTACCACCATCCCTGACAGCACATTCCAGCACCCACCACTCTATGTGGAAAAAGCTTGCCACTCACATCGCCTTTAAACTTGCCACTTCTCACCTTAAACGCATGCCCTCTGGTGTTTGACATTTCAACCCTGGGTAAAAGGCAAAGGCTGTTTACTTGTAATCTTACAAACCTCTGTCAGGTCTCCCGTCAGCCTCCACCACGCCAGAAAAAATCAGCCCAAGTTCGTCCAACTTCTCCTAGCTCACGCCCTCTAATCCAGGCAGTGTCCTGGTGACCTGTTCTGCGTCCTCTCCAAAGCCCCCACATCCTTCCTGTGACAGGGAGACCAGAACTGAATGAAACACTCCAGACATGACCTAACCAGAGTTTTATAGAGCTGCAACATAACTTCCAACTGCTGTGCACCTGCTCGTTAATGCAAATATCTAATCAGCCAATCATGTGGCAGCAACTCAATGCATAAAAGCACACAGACATGGTCAAGAGGTTCAGTTGTTGTTCACACCAAACATCAGAATGGGGAAGAAATGTGATCTAATTGACTTTGACTGTGGAATGATTGTTGGTGCCAGACGTGGTGGCTTGAGTATCTGGGACATCTCCTGGGAGTTTCACACTGGAGTTTACTGAGAATGGTGCGAGAAACAAGCATCCAATCAGCAACAGATAGGGTGTTTAAAGGAGGAGGAAGTGTTGGGCCTCCTAATGAATATTAGGTGGATAAGTCCCCATGGCCTGACAGGATTTATCCCAGGTTATTGAGGGAGGCAAGATACGAGATTGCTGAGTCCTTCACCAGTGTCTTTGTGTCCTCGTTAGCTCGGTGAGTGGCTAATGTTACACCTCTATTCAAAAAGGGAACAAGGAAAAATCCTGGAAACTATAGACCGGTGAGTTTCACACCAGTCGTAGGGAAATTGCTGAAGAAGATTCTTAGGGATAGGATATACATGCATTTGGAAACCCATGGCTTTGTGCCTGTGAGTTTTTTGACAAGGTGACGAGTGAGATTGATTAAGGTAGGTTACTGGATGTTGTCTACATGGATTGTAGTAAGGTGTTTGACAAAGACCCTCATGGGAGGCTAATCCAGAAGATTAAGATGCATGGGGTCCACGGCGAATTGGCTGTTAGGGTTCAGAACTGGCTTATGCATAGCAGACAGAGGGTAGTGGTCTGCAATTAATGGGGTTCCACAGGGATCTGTGCTGAGACCTCTGCTGTTTGTGATTTTTAATACAGGATGCTGCCTGGATGAAAACGTAGGTGAGTGGGTTAGTAAATTTGCGGATGATACCAAGATTGGTGGAGTTGTGGATAGAATACAGCACAAAATAGATCAGTTTTAAATATGGGCTGAGAAATGGCAGATGGAGTTTAACCCAGAGAAATGTGAGGTGTTGCACCTTGGCAGGGCAAATGCAAGGAGACAGTACACTCTGAAGGGCAAGATCCTTAACAGTAAACACAAAATACTCTGCAGCTGCTGGCGTCAAAGCAACACTCACAACACGCTGAAGGAACTCAGCAGGTCGGGCAGCGTCCGTGGAAACGATCGATCGACGTTTCGGGCCGGAACCCTTCGTCAGGACTGTAGGGGGAAGGGGCAGAGGCCCTATAAAGAAGGTGGGGGGAGGGTGGGAAGGAGAACCTTAACAGTGTTGCTGAGCAGAGAGATCTTGAGATTGAAGTTCATGGCTCCTTGAAAGCGGCTACACAGATCGATAAGGTGGTTCAGAAGGCTTGTAGAATACTTGCTTTTATTAGTCGAGGCATTGAGTTCAAAAGTCAAGGAGTTATGTTGCAACTTTATAAAACTCAGGTTAGGCCACATCTGGAGTATTGCATACAGTTCTGGTCACCCTGCTGCAGGAAGGATGTTGAGGCTTTGAAGAAGTTCTCCAGGATGCTGTCTAGTTTAGAGCACAAGTGCTATCACAAGAGGCTGGGTAAACCTAGATGGTTTTCTCTGGAGCTGCGTAGGGTGAGGGGAGATCTGATAGAGGTTTACATGATTATGAGGGGCTTAGATAGATTGGACAGGGAGTATCTGTTTCCCAGGGTTGAAATGTCTAACACCAGAGGACAGGCATTGAAGGTGAGAGGGGGCAGGTTCAAGGGGGATGTGAGGGGTAAGTTTTTGCTCAGAGTCACGAATGTCCGGAATGTGCTGCCTGATGTGGTGGTGGAAGCAAATACATTAGAGGTCTTTATAAGAGACGTTTGGATAGACAGATGGACGTCTGGAAGATGGAGAGATATGGACATCGTGTAGGTAGGATGGATTAGAGTTTGGGTGTTTTTGATTTGCTTTTTAGCTGGGTTGGCACAACACTGAGGGCTGAATGGCCTGTCCCTGTGCTGTACTGGTCTATGTTCTGTTTACATCACAAACAGCAGAGGTCCCAGCTCAGATCCCTGTGGAACCCCACTGATCACAGACCTCCAGTGGAATATGTCCCTTTGACCACTACCCTCTGTCTGCTATGCGTAAACCAGTTCTGAATCCAAACAGCCAACACTCCACACCTGGAGTATTGTGTGCAGTTTTGGTCCCCTAATCTGAGGAAAGACATTCTTGCCATAGAGGGAGTACGAAGAAGGTTCACCAGATTGATTCCTGGGATGGCAGGACTTTCATATGATGAAAGACTGGATCGACTAGGCTTGTACTCTCTGGAATTCAGAAGATTGAGGGGGGATCTGATTGAAACGTATAAAATTCTAAAGGGATTGGACAGGCTAGATGCAGGAAGATTGTTCCTGATGTTGGGGAAGTCCAGAACGAGGGGTCACAGTTTGAGGATAAAGGGGAAGCCTTTTAGGACGGAGATTAGGAAAAACCTCTTTACACAGAGAGTGGTGAATCTGTGGAATTCTCTGCCACAGGAAACAGTTGAGGTCAGTTCATTGGCTATATTTAAGAGGGAGTTAGATATGGCCCTTGTGGCTAAAGGGATCAGGGGGTATGGAGAGAAGGCAGGTACAGGGTTCTGAGTTGGATGATCAGCCATGGTCATACTGAATGGCGGTGCAGGCTGGAAGGGCCGAATGGCCTACTCTTGCACCTATATTCTATGTTTCTATTTGCCACAGACCCCATGCATCTTAATCTTCTGGATTAGCCTCCCATGGGGGATTTTGTCACAGGCCTTACTACAATCCACGCAGACAACGTCCAGTAATCTACCTTAATCAATCTCTCTCGTCACCTTGTCAAAAAACTCAGTCAAGTTGCTGGCTCTTCCTAATCAGGCCATGGATTTCCAAATGCTGATATATCCTATCCCTAAGAATTTTCTCCAGCAATTTCCCCACAACTGACGTGAGACTCACCGGTCTACAGTTCCCAGGAATTTCCCTTCTTAAAGAGAGATGTTGAAGAGTGGGTTAGTGACTTTGCAGATGATGCAGCATTGGGCTAAAGGCCTGTTACTGTGCTGTGCTCTTCTGTATTCTGTCGGCAGTTCTGTGGGTGAAAACTCCTTGTTAATGAGAGAGCTCAGTGGAGAAGGCCAGACTGGTTCAAGCTGACAGGAAGGCAGCAACAACTAAAATAACCACACATTACAACAGTGGTGTGCAGAGGAGCATCTCTGAATGCACAACATGTCGAACCTTGAATTGGATGGGCTACAGCAGCAGAAGACCACGACACATGCAGAGGCCACTTTATTAGGTATTGGAAGTACCAGTAAAGTGGCCACTTAGTGTAATTCACGTTATGAATAAAACAATGTGTTTGATCGCACACAGATGCTCCCTGCAATGTTTTTTCTCAGTCCCTGGACCATGTTAATCGAGAACTAGGGCGGAAACGAGGTAAACTTTTTTTTTGCTCTGCCTGTGAGACTTTGGACTGCTTTTCCTTCATGGCAGCAGCGTTTTGAAGGACGAAGGGGTGAAATGTTGCAAATCATGCCGTTATCTTATGGGATAGCAGGACAGGGGAGGGGCCGAGTGTCCTGCTGTTCTTCATTGGCAGTGTGGTGGTGCAGTGAGGGAGCAGTGGGATAGAACGAAGCAAGTGGCCTGAGTTAGATACATTTGATATATCCCTCTAAACCTTTCCTATCCGTGTACCTGTCCGTATCCCTCTAAACCTTTCCTATCCTTGTACCTGTCCGTATCCCTCTAAACCTTTCCTATCCGTGTACCTGTCCGTATCCCTCTAAACCTTTCCTATCCGTGTACCTGTCCGTATCCCTCTAAACCTTTCCTATCCGTGTACCTGTCCGTATCCCTCTAAACCTTTCCTATCCGTGTACCTGTCCGTATCCCTCTAAACCTTTCCTATCCGTGTACCTGTCCGTATCCCTCTAAACCTTTCCTGTCCGTGTACCTGTCCGTATCCCTCTAAACCTTTCCTATCCGTGTACCTGTCCGTATCCCTCTAAACCTTTCCTATCCGTGTACCTGTCCGTATCCCTCTAAACCTTTCCTATCAGTGCACCTGTCCGTATCCCTCTAAACCTTTCCTATCCGTGTACCTGTCCGTATCCCTCTAAACCTTTCCTATCCGTGTACCTGTCCGTATCCCTCTAAACCTTTCCTATCCGTGTACCTGTCCGTATCCCTCTAAACCTTTCCTATCCGTGTACCCGTCCATATCCCTCTGAACCTTCCCTATCCGTGTCCCTGTCCAAGAGCCTTTAAACATTGTTAAAGTATTTGCCTCAACCACTTTGTCCGGCAGCTCGCTCCACGGACCGACCACCCTCTGGGTGTAAAAAGGTTGCCCCTCAGATTCGTATGAAACCTCTCCCCTTTCACCTTCCAGATTACTTGCAGGCTTTTTCCCTCAGATTGGGTGAGGCTAGAAGCAGAAGTCAGTGGTTTAAGGGGAACGGTGAAATGATTCAGGGGGACCAACGGAGAACTTACTTTCTCAGAAGGTGGTGTAAGTCTGGAACTAGGAGTTTGCATAGGTGCAGGAAGATGGGACTACAGGCTGGCATGGACTAGATGGGCTGAAGGGCCTGTTTTGGGGCTGTTGTATTTCATGAGTCCATATGACAGAGTTGTTGAAGACTTGAATATGCAGGAAATGAAAGGATTAGACAGAAGATCATGCCAACACGGACAAGATGGGCCAAATGGCTTGTTTTTTTCCTGTGGCTGTAGTGTTCTATGACACTGTAGGATAGAGGTATTAAAGGCCATTCGGCCCACGTAGTCTGCTCCACCATTTTATCGTGGCTGATCCATTTTCCCTCTCAACCCCATTCTCCTGCTTTTTCCCCGTAACCTTTCACACGCTGACTAATCAAGAACCTATCAACCTCTGCTTTAAATGCACCCAATGACCTGGCCTGCACAGCCGCCTGTGGCAAAGAATTCCACAGATTCACCACTCTCTGGCTGAAGAAATTCCTCCTCATCTCACTTCTAACTGGATGTCCCTCTACCTTGAGTCTGTTGGGGTCACCTACTGTATCCGATGCTCCCAGTGTGGCCTCCTGTATATCGGTGAGACCCAAAGCAGGAGGAGAGACCACTTTGCCAAGCACCTATGCTCCGTCTGCCAGAAGAACTGGGATCTCCCAGTGGCCATCCATTTTAATTCCACTCCCCAATCCCGTTCTGATATGTTGTTCCACGGCCTCCTCTACCGTCGTGATGAGGCCACACTCAGGTTGGAGGAGCGACACCTTATATTCTGTCCGGGTAGCTTCCAACCTGATGGCATGAATATCGATTTCTCAAACTTCCAGTAATGCCCCCCCCCCCAAGTGTTCCCCATTCCCATTTCCCTCTCACCTTGTCTCCTTACCTCCCTCCTTTCAGTGCTCTTCCCCCTTTTCTTTCTTCCATGGCCTTCCATTCTCTCCTATTAGATTCCCCTTCTCCAGCCCCATATCTCTCACCAATCAACTTCCCAGCTCTTTCCTTCACCCCTCTCCCCCCTCCCAGTTTCACTGTGTGTTTCTTCCTCCCCTCCCCCTGCCTTCTTACTCTGACTCTTCATCTTCTCCTCCAGCCCTGATGAAGGGTCGACTGTGCTCTTTTCCGTAGCTGCTGCCCGTCCTGCTGAATTTCTCCAGCGATTTGTGTGTGTTGCCTGACTCTGGCCTATTTCACCATGTGTCTCCAACTACCCTGAAGCCTCATCCTTAACAATCAACTCCAACGTCTTCCCAGCCACTGAGGTCAGGCTAACTGGCCTATAATTTCCTTTCTTCTGCCTCCCTCTCTTCTTGAAAAGTAGAGTTAACACTTGCAATTTTCCAGTCCTCCGGAACCATTCCAGAATCTATTGATTCTGAAAGATCAGTACTCATGCCTCCACAATCTCTCCAGCCACTTCTTTCAGACCTGCGGTGTGG
The DNA here is from genome assembly GCF_963921235.1 of Mobula hypostoma. Taxonomy (NCBI): domain Eukaryota; kingdom Metazoa; phylum Chordata; class Chondrichthyes; order Myliobatiformes; family Myliobatidae; genus Mobula; species Mobula hypostoma. The sequence goes on from NC_086098.1 coordinate 245,310,473, forward strand.
TCCATGTGACTTATCCACCTTCAGATCTTCCAGCTTCCCAAACACCTTCTCCTTTATAGTAGCAACTTCACTCACTTCTGCCCTCTGACACTCTCGAACTTCTGACACACTGCTAGTGTCTTCCACGGTGAAGACTGATGCAAAATATTTATTCAGTTCGTCCGCCATTTCCTTGAACCCATTGCTATCTCACCAGTGTTATTTTCCAGCGATCTGATATCTATTCTCGCCTCTCTTTTACTCTTTTATTAAATAGGCTCTTTGATAGGAACGTGAATGTGCAGGGTATGGAAGGATATGGACGTTGTGCAGGCAGAAGGGATTCATTTCGTTAAAAGTTAAAGATCTTAAAGGTTAGCTTTATTTGTCACACATACATCCAAACATGAAAACATACAGTGAAAGGCATGTGCCAACAACCAGCACAGTTTGAGGTTGTGCTGGGGGCAGCCTGCAAGTGTTCAGGTGTCAGTGTAGCAGGCCCACAACTCCCTGACCCTAACCCGGACGTCTTTGGAATGTGGGAGGAAACCAGAGCACCTGGAGAAAATCCATACGGTCACAGAGAGAACGCGCAGGCTCCTTGCTGACCGTGGCGGGAATTGAATCTGAGGGGCGATGGCTGGCTCTGTCGAGCATTATACTAACCACTACATCACAGTGCTGTCCAGCAGTACTTCTACTGGTTGGATAGCATAGTGTTGTGGGCCGAAGGGCCTGTTCCTGTGCTGTACTCTGTTCTGTTCAACCCCTCTGTAGACTTTGCAGTTACGCAGCAGACGGTGCAGACGGACACCGGCGGACAGTCCCTCGCTGGCCAGCGCGGTGACCCCCACGCCAGAGGCCAAAGTGAATCCCAGCAGACCTGCCCCACCTCCCCCCGGGATTGATGCATCGTGGTTCCAGGGTGCTGCGGAACGTCGTCCGACTGGAGAGACTGCGTCATCACCTGCTGGCAATGGAGGGCAGCACTGCGGCCGCTGACACCTTGGGAGACCGGGAACGCCGCACCGTCACAGCCGGGATCATCATCATTGGAGATGAGATCTTAAAGGTACAGATGCTGCCCCCACCCCATCCCCACCCTCTGCTCCACCTTCCTCCTCTTCTTCCCTCCTCTCCTCCCTCTGCCCCTCCCTCCAGGGAGATGTCATGGGATGATTAACATCTCCTGGAGAGCCTCCTCCTCCCCTACCTGTTCCCACATTCATCTCCCCATCTTCATCACACTTCCCCACTATCCTCCCCTCCCAGTATCCCCTTCCCCTAGCTCTCCCAGGACCCATCCACATCCTCCCCCTCTCAATCCCTCTCCCTGCCCTCCAACCAATCCTTCCTTCCAGCCCCTTCACCCCTCCCTGTCTCTGTGACCCCCTCCAACCCCTACACCCCTCCCTGTCTCTCTAACCCCCTCCAGTCCCTACATCCCTCCCTGTCTCTGTAAACCCCTCCATCCCCTACACCCCTCCCTGTCTCTGTAACCCCCTCCAGCCCCTACACCCCTCGCTGTCTCTGTAACCCCCTCCAGCCCCTACACCCCCCTGTCTCTGCGACCCCCTCCAGACCCCACACCCCTCCCTGTCTCTGTGACCCCCTCCAACCCCTACACCCCTCCCTGTCTCTGTGACCCCCTCCAGACCCCACACCCCTCCCCATCTCTGTGACCCTCCATCTGGGCACAACATATTTCTCTGTTGCTGTAACTTTCCCCCACATCCCAACTTGAAGGGAGGTCACTGTTCCCGAACCTGGTGGTGTGGGACTTCAGGCTTCTGTACCTCCTGCCCGATGGGAGCTGTGAGAAGATGGCCTGGCCCAGGTGGTGGTAATCTCTGATGATGGACGTTGCCTTCCTGAGACAGCGGCTCCTGTAGATACGACCGATGGTGGGGAGGGAGCTCGTGATGTGTTGAGCTGAATCCACATGGTGGCCAGAACCATCCCGGACATTCTCTCCCATCGGGCAGTAAAAGGCTGAAAGCACAATCCCACAGGCTCAGGGCATCTTCCCTCGCACTGTTATCAGAGTCTTCAGCTGTCTCTAGTGCGACAAGATAGACTGCTGACCTCACAATCTCCCTTGTTGTGGCCCCTGCACATTTTGGTCTGCCTGCACTGCACCTTCTCTAGCTGTGACACTTTATCCTGCAGTCTTTTATTGTTTTCCCTTGTACTACCTCAAAACACTGAAGGACAGTTTCTACCGTGTTGTTATCTGAATGGCTCCCGAGTCCGATCAGATAGACTCTTGACCTCACAATCTACCTTGCACCTTTTCGTCTGCCTGCACTCTCTGTAGCTGTGACACGGATTCCTCATTCTGTTATTGTTTTCCCTCGATGTACCGGTGTGATGAAATGATCTGTACAGGTGGCATGCAGAGAAATTCTCCTCTGTAGCTCTATACATGTGAGAATGGGGCTCCGCAGTCACGTGGCGGTTAATGCAACGCTATTACAGCTCGGGGCGTCGGAGTTCACTCAGTCCCAACGCCCTCGATAAGGAGTTTGTACGTTCTCCCTGTGCAATGCCTGGGTTTCCTCCCACAGTCCAAAGACGTATGGGTTAGTAGGTTAATTGGTCATTTTTCATTACCTCTTAATTTTGTGTCATCCACCGCCAAGATTCACCAACAGATTTCAGATTTATTTGCTGGTCGTGTCTACGTTGAAACTTACAGTGAAATGCATGGTTTGCGTCTGTGACTGACACAGCCAAGGGTGTGGTGGGGGCAGCCCATAGAGCCATGGAATAACATGACCGGATCTGTAAATCACCAATCTGACTGGCGATGCAGAGTTAACGATTAGCCCTGTTATATTTAAAATATATTATTGCAACCAGGACTGCCTCACAGATTTGGTCTTTTCAATTTTTGAGCACCATTCCCTTATTGAATTGTTTGTTATTGTCACATGTACTGTGATACAGTGAAAAGCTTCTCTTGCACACGGTTCACACAGATCAGATCATCACACAGAGCATCGAGATAGAACAAGGGAAAACAATAACTACACAGAATAAAGTGCAGCAGCTACAGAGAAAGTGCAGTGCAGGCAGACAATAAGGTTCAGGATCGTAACGAGGTGGATTGTGAAGTCAGGACGTCTTGTATTAGGGAGCAGTAGGGCTGCAGCCACAGTGCAGTACATACAGACAATAAGGTGCAAGTTTATACCAGGTAGATTGAGTGGTCGACAATCCATCTTACTGTACTGGGGATCCATTTAATAGTCTTATATCATGCCATACAGGCCCTTCGGCCCAACGAGTCTGCCGATCTTGTACTATCATGGGTCGTTGTTGTGCTGAATGATTTATGACTGAACAGGACTGTTTATGCACTGTGCATTGGTACACAAGACGCTAATAAACCGGTTTAGGAAGTTACGGGGTGAGGGAGGAGAGCTATCTCTTTGTTTCCCCCCCACCAATGGTCTCTCTCTCTCTCTCTCTCTCTCTCCCCCACGGCAGGGCTACACCCAGGACACCAACTCGTTCTTCCTCTGCCGGAGGTTACGGTCGCTAGGGGTGAAGGTGGAACGGGTATCGGTGGTGCCCGATGAGGTGGAGTCCATCGCTGGCGAGGTGTCTGCCTTCTCTGGCCGCTTCCGCTACGTGCTGACCTCGGGCGGCATTGGGCCCACCCACGACGACGTCACCTTTGAGGGGGTGGCCCGAGCCTTCGGCGAGACCACCTACCCCCACCCGGAGCTGGTGGCCCTGGTGAGGCGGCTGTCCGGCGAGGACGAGGAGGGGGGCGCAGAGACGGAAAGCGCGGCGCCCCGGATGAAGCTGGCCCTTGTCCCCCGCTCCTCCCGGCTCCACTACGGCGCAGACCGCTCGACGGGAGCCCCCCTCCGCTACCCGCTGGTCAGCGTGCGCAACGTCTACCTCTTTCCCGGCGTGCCCGAGCTGCTGGAGCGAGCCATGGGTGGCCTGGAGGACCTGTTCCGTAACCACGCGCTGCGGTACGCCACCCGGGAGCTCTTCGTGGACGCCGAGGAGACCCGGATCGCACCCGTGCTGCAGGAGGCGCACCAGCAATTTGGCCACCAGGTCGGGCTGGGCTCCTACCCCGCCTGGGGCAGCAACTTCTACCGGGTGAAGGTGACCCTGGACTCGGACCGTGAGGAGCCACTGGAGGAGGCGCATCGCTTCCTGGCCGCGCACCTGCCCCCTGGCTCCATCGTCCCCCTGGAGAAGGACCCCGTGGCCGTGTCGGCTCACAACGTCTATCAGCTGGCTCAGTCAGGTACCCGTCCCACTGCAGGTGGGGGGCAGTGGGGCAACATCCCATCACCTACCGTCACTTCCACTCCCCCTTTGCGCGAGTGTGAGGGGTGAGATCCAGAGGGATTTGGGGAACGTGAGGGGCTGGGGAATAAAAAGTGAATGGCAGGGCCTCGGTTGTCGAAGGGCGCTTGCTGGCCGGCTCTGAGACTCTCTTCAGTACATTTGGTGTCTCTTCTCCTTGAGCTGTATTTGAAATAGACTGTAGACTGTTAGCTAACTTTCTCAGGGTTTTATTTTGAAACGGACCCTAGACTGTTGGCTTTTTGTCTCATTTATGTAAAATAGACTCTGTAGATGGTTTGATATTTTTCTCCAAGGTTGTATTTTAAAATAGATTTCTGTAGACTGCTTGGAATTTTTCTCGTTAGCTATAAATAACATAGTCTCTGTAGTAGGCTCTGAAATAGGCTCTGCTGTTTCTCTTAGAGGCTTTATTTAAAATAGACTTTAGACTGCTGTTGTTGGTTCCAATGGCGATATTTAAAATAGACTCTGTAGAGCACTTGGTATATTTCTCATCAAGTTTACTTGAATTGTAGATTGGTTGGAACATTTCTTAATGGGTCTGTTTGAAATAGACTCTTTTCTTCAGAGGATCTATTTCAAGTAAACTGGAGATTTTTCTCATAGGGTTGCATTTTAAAGTAGATTCTGTGGACTACTTGCTAATTCTCTCAGGGGCTCAGTTCACAGTGAACTGTGCACTCTACTTGGCCTTCATTAGTTGGGGTGTTGAGTTGGAGAGCAGCTCTATAAAGCCCTGGTCAGACAATGTTGGAGTACAATGTTCAGTTCTGGTCGCCTCACTATAGGAAGGATGTGGAAGCTTTAGAGAGAGTGCAGAGGAGGTTTACCAGGATGCTGCCTGGATTAGAGGGAATACCTTCTTTGAGGAAAAATTGAGCAAGCTAGAGCAAAGGAGCGAAGGAGGACGAGAGGCAGCTTGATGGAGGTGTGTAAGATGATAAGAGGTATAGATCGAGGGGACAAGTGCCTCTTTCCCAGGGTGGAGTTGGCTAATATGAGGGGGAAAGTGATTGTGGAGGAAAGTACAGGGAGCTGTCAGAGGTAGGTTCTTTATGAAGAAAGCAGTGGGTGTGTGGAAGGTGCTACCAGAGCTGCTGTAGAGGCAGATCCATGAAGCCATTTTAAAGAATCCTACTGTACATTAGCACGTCTCTGATAGAAAAATAGAGGGAAAGGCTCGATTGATCTCAGAGTAGGTTAAAATGTCGGCACAACATCGTGGGTCAACTGGCCTGTTCTGTGCTGTGTTTTGTTGTAAGTAGATCGGGCAGACTTTTCTCTGTTGTTGGTAAAAGTAGATTCTGTGGACTGGTTGCTATAATTGGTGGAATTGATCTCTTCACATGGACGAGATGCGGAGGTTGTTGAGATTTCGGTGGTGGTTACATCGGTGAACTGACAGCCAACCAATCCTGTCACTGTGTTTTCCACAGAATCGCGGCTCGGACGGAAGGTGTCAGCGGCACTGAGGACACTGGAGAATGCCTTAGCCCAGTACAGTCTGTCCGAGCTCTGTGTGGGATTTAACGGCGGAAAGGACTGCACGGTACTTGTGCATCTGTTTCACGCAGCTGTCAGCAGGTGCGAGATACGCAGGGATGATTCAGATTGCACTCAGAGTCAAGCTCCGTCTACACTGTCCCATCACACACTCCCGGGGTCAGACACAGAGTGAAACTCCCTCTACACCGTCCCATCACACTCTCCCGGGGTCAGACACAGAGTGAAGCTCCCTCTACACCGTCCCATCACACACTCCCGGGGTCAGACACAGAGTGAAACTCCCTCTACACCGTCCCATCACACACTCCCGGGGTCAGACACAGAGTGAAACTCCCTCTACACCGTCCCATCACACACTCCCGGGGTCAGACACAGAGTGAAGCTCCCTCCACACTGTCACATCACACACTCCCGGGGTCAGGCACAGAGTGAAACTCCCTCTACACTGTCCCATCACACACTCCCGGCGTCAGACACAGAGTGAAGCTCCCTCTACACCGTCCCATCACACACTCCCGGGGTCAGACACAGAGTGAAGCTCCCTCTACACCGTCCCATCACACACTCCCGGGGTCAGACACAGAGTGAAACTCCCTCCACACTGTCACATCACACACTCCCGGGGTCAGACACAGAGTGAAACTCCCTCTACACTGTCCCATCACACACTCCCGGGGTCAGACACAGAGTGAAGCTCCCTCTACACCGTCCCATCACACACTCCCGGGGTCAGACACAGAGTGAATCTCCCTCTACACCATCCTGGGGTCAGACACAGAGTGAAACTCCCTCTACACCGTCCCATCACACACTCCCGGGGTCAGACACAGAGTGAAACTCCCTCTACACTGTCCCATCACACACTCCCAGCGTCAGACACAGAGTGAAGCTCCCTCTACACTGTCCCATCACACACTCCCGGGGTCAGACACAGAGTGAAGCTCCCTCTACACCGTCCCATCACACACTCCCGGGGTCAGACACAGAGTGAAGCTCCCTCTACACCGTCCCATCACACACTCCCGGGGTCAGACACAGAGTGAAACCCCCTCTACACCGTCCCATCACACACTCCCGGGGTCAGACACAGAGTGAAACTCCCTCTACACTGTCCCATCACACACTCCTGGGGTCAGATACAGAGTGAAACTCCCTCCACACCGTCCCATCACACACTCCCGGGGTCAGACACAGAGTGAAGCTCCCTCTACACCGTCCCATCACACACTCCCGGGGTCAGACACAGAGTGAAACTCCCTCCACACCGTCCCATCACACACTCCCGGGGTCAGACACAGAGTGAAGCTCCCTCTACACCGTCCCATCACACACTCCCGGGGTCAGACACAGAGTGAAGCTCCCTCTACACCGTCCCATCACACACTCCCAGCGTCAGACACAGAGTGAAGCTCCCTCTACACTGTCCCATCACACACTCCCGGGGTCAGACACAGAGTGAAGCTCCCTCTACACCGTCCCATCACACACTCCCGGGGTCAGACACAGAGTGAAACCCCCTCTACACCGTCCCATCACACACTCCCGGGGTCAGACACAGAGTGAAACTCCCTCTACACTGTCCCATCACACACTCCTGGGGTCAGATACAGAGTGAAACTCCCTCCACACCGTCCCATCACACACTCCCGGGGTCAGACACAGAGTGAAGCTCCCTCTACACCGTCCCATCACACACTCCCGGGGTCAGACACAGAGTGAAACCCCCTCTACACTGTCCCATCACACACTCCCGGGGTCAGACACAGAGTGAAACTCCCTCTACACTGTCCAGTGAACCCAGAGTTCTGGTGCCCCTGCTCCCTCTGCCCGCCCACTCATACATTGGCTCCTCCTCTCCCCCACTATCCCGACTCACTGCTGTCATCCAGTGGCTGGGCAGCGTACTCCTGTAACTGCTTGTGGGTTTGGGTGAGGCTGGTTCCCCTGGGGGTGGGGAGTGGAGGGGAAGCCCCAGGCAACTCTGACCTATGCTAGTGACTGAAGTCTGCTGTGTTTTGTGAAGGGCGGGGACCGGGTGCAAGCACCAGCTGCAGGCTCTCTACATCCGGATAGTGTCACCCTTCCCAGAGCTGGAGCAGTTCATTCAGGACACCTGCAAGAGGTGAGTTGGTCACCATCGTCAGACCCCTACCCCCATCCTGATCCCAGCCTGTAGTCCACTCCCAGGGATCTCTTATTCTATGTATAACCGCGCCCCCCCCCCCGACATCCCTACCCCCAGATTAAATCCCAGACTGTAGTCCACTCCCAGGGATCTCTTATTCTATATATAAATGCTACTCCGACCACGGGATTAGATCCCAGCCTGTAATTTACTCCCAGGGATCTGTTATTCTATATATCAACCCCCTGAACCCCTGGATTAGATCCCAGAGTGTAACCCACTCCAGGAGATAGTTATTCTATATATAAATGCCACTCTGACCCCAGGATTAGATCCCAGCCTGTATCTCACTCCCAGGGAACTGCTATTCTATATATAACCCCCCACCCCAACTGCTGGATTAGATCCCAGCCTGTAACCCACTCCCAGGGATCTGTCATTCTGTGTATGAACCCCCTGAACCCCTGGATTAGATCCCAACCTGTAACCCACTCCCAGGGATCTGTCATTCTGTGTATGAACCCCCTGAACCCCTGGATTAGATCCCAACCTGTAACCCACTCCTGGGGATCTGTTATTCTATCTATAAGCTCCCCGAACCTCTGGATCAGATCCCAGTCTGTAACTCGCTCGCAGGGAAGTGTTATTCTGTGTATGAACCTTTGGATTAGATCCCAGTCTGTGACCCACTCCCAGGGATCCGATGTTCCATATATAAACCTCCGGAACCCCTGGATTAGATCCCAGTCTGTAACTCGCTCAGGTGGTCTACTGATTTGTATATAAACTCCCGGACCCTTGCAGGATTGTGGAAGGTGATAACTCCATTTCTGCCCCAGGTACAACCTGCAGCTCTTCACCGTGTGCGGAAACATCAAGGAGGCGCTGACGGACTTGAAGGCGCGCCACCCTCACATCAAGGCCGTCCTGATGGGCACCCGGCGCGCTGACCCCTACTCCCGGACCCTGAATTCTATGTGTCCGACTGACCCAGGCTGGCCTGAGTACATGAGGGTGAACCCGCTGCTGGTGAGTGTGAGGTGCAGGGGATGGTTCTGTGTTTCCTAATGTGAGGGAGGGAGGGAGACCATTCAGCCCATCGAGTCTCTGCTGACCGATACACCTGTCAAAGCTAGTCCCATTTGCACGGTATCAGATTGATTCACCGCATCGTGTCGGGTTGATTGCGAGACTGTGGGAGTGCACACGCAGCCGATGGATCGCGCTGTGAATCGATTGTGCCTCAGACGAGCAGGAGGCACTGTCTTTTGGGAGTGTGCTTTCGAGAGCGCGTTTTTGTCTCAGCAGGCCCGGAACGTAGCTCCAGCACTGTGAGCTCCCAGGGTGTGCCATTACTAGTACAGCTCACTCACTCCTTTCGTAATTCTTGTTCCACGCAATACTTAACCCCATTTGCCCACACACACACGAGAAAAATCTGCAAGAAATGCACACAAAATGCATCTACGGAAAAGAGTAAACAGTCGACGTTTCGGGCAGAGACCCTTCATGAGGACTGGAAAAGACGATTAGATTATGAAGACACGCAGTCCTCTTTTATTGTCATTTAGTAATGCATGCATTAAGAAATGATACAATATTCCTCCGGTGTGATATCACAAAACACAGGACAGACCAAGACTGAAAAACTGACAAAACCACATAATTATAACATATAGTTACAACAGTGCAACAATACCATAACTTGATGAAGAAGTCCATGAGCACAATAAAAAGTTCAAAGTCTCTCAAATGTCCCACATCTCACGCAGACGGGAGAAGGAAGAAAAACTCTCCCTACCATGCCCGACCACAGTCCGACTCTGAGTCATCCGAAAACTTCGAGCCTCTGAATCAGCTCTCCGACACCGAGTACTGAGCGCCATCTCTGTCCGAACGATTCAACCTCAATCTCAGTCGCCAACAGCAGGCAAAGCCGGGGATTTTGAGGCCTACCCTCCGGAAGATTCCCAACCGCGCAGTAACGACAGCAGCGAACGAGCATTTCAGAAATTTCTCCAGATGTTCCTCTGTGCTTTCACGTCCATTCTCCATCAAATCAGAATTGTCCACGGCCCCTATTTAACAGATACAATATCATTTTTCACCGGAGAGCTGTGCACGCACGGCGCGCTGCTATCTTCTCCTCGCGCCGAGAAGTCAGAGTAAGAATGAGGGGGGGAGTACAAGGTGGTAGGTGAAACCGGAAGAGGGGGAGGGGTGAAGTAAAGAAAGAGATAAGGGGCTGGAGAAGGGGGAATCTGATAAGAGAGGGTAGAAGACCATGGAAGAAAGGGAAGGGGGAGGATCACCTGGGGAATGGTGAAAGTGGGTGGGCAATAACCGGAAGTTTGAGAAATCTATGTTCATGCCACCAGGTTGGAGGCTACCCAAATGGAATACAAGGTGTTTGTTGCTCTTCCAGCCTGCGTGTGGCAGTACAGGAGGTCCTGGACTGACGTGTCCGAATGGGAATGGGAAGTAGAATTGAAATGGGTGGCCACTGGGAGATCCCACATTTTCTGGCAGACAGAGCCTAGGTGCTTGGCAAGGCAGTGTTCCAATCTGCTCGGTCTCACCGATAAACGAGATGCCACACCGGGAATACCGGATGCAGTAAGTGACCCCAACAGACTCACAGGTGAAGCGTTGCCTCACCTGGAAGGACTGTTTGGAGCACTGAATGGTAGTGAGCGAGGAGGTGTAGGGGCAGGTGTAGCACTTGTTCCACTTGCTAGGATAAGTACCAGGAGGGAGATCAGTGGGGAGGGACGAATGGACAAGGGAGTCGCGTAGGCAGCGATCCCTGCAGAAAGTGGGGGTGGGGGGAGATGTGTTTGGTGGTGGGATTCCGTTGGAAGTGGCAGAAGTTACGGAGAATTATGTACTGGATGCGGCGGCTAGTGAGGAGAAGAGGAACCCTATCCCTGGTAGGGTGACTGACAGCCACTGTGTACAACTTCCCCACGGATTGACAGACACTGTGTACGACTTCCCCAGGGTCTGACAGCCACCGTGTACGACTTCCCCACAGATTGACAGACACAGTGTACGACTTCCCCACGGACTGACAGCCACTGTGTACGACTTTCCCAGGGACTGACAGACACTGTGTACGACTTCCCCACGGATTGACAGACACTGTGTACGACTTCCCCAGGGATTGAGAGACACTGTGTACGATTTTCCCACGGACTGACAGACACTGTGTACGACTTCCCCACGGACTGACAGCCACTGTGTACGACTTCCCCAGGGATTGACAGACACTGTGTACGACTTCCCCAGGGACTGACAGACACTGTGTACGACTTCCCCACGGATTGACAGACACTGTGTACGACTTCTCCAGGGACTGACAGCCACTGTGTACGACTTTCCCAGCGGACTGACTAACACTGGGCTTCGACCTCCCGGAGGACTTGCAGATCTCCACAGACTTGCGGTTCCTGCATACAATCCTCGACCTCTGGATTTCCAATCTACCCTCGGCCCTGGGTGTTGATCACACCACCCACCGATAGCCAGACACTAGGCCTCGAACTCTAGACTCCCGGGACGTTTGGACTCGGTGAGTATTGGCCACATCCTCTCTGCACTCTTTTCCAGCCATGGGGAGTAGCGGTCAGCACAATGCTGTTACAGATCGGGACATTCCAGAGTTTGGAGTTTAATTCCGGCCAGGTCCGTAAGAAGTCTCTACGCATTCCCGTGGAATGCGTGAGGTTTTCCCTGGTGCTTCGCTTACCCCCCCTCGGTGCACAGTGTTTGTAGGCTAACTGGTCATTGTAAATTGTCCTGTGACTGTGTTAACCGGGGCTGTGGGGTCGCTGGGACGGTGCAACTCGGAGGGCTGGAAGGGCCAACTCCGCATTCTACCGATATATAAGTAAACTCTTCCCTTATTTGATCAATCTCTTCCGTGTTCCTGTTGCTTGGGGGACCCAGCACCAGTGATGCCTCTGTGGTGGAATAGCCAAGGCTACACTCAGTCCTGGTTTGGGTGTTCTATTTGCCCGTGGGTTGGAAGGAGGGATTTTGTGACGAAATGAGCGACTCTGACCGCCTGTATCCTGTCCCCAGGACTGGAGTTACCACGACATCTGGGAGTTCCTACGCACCCTCTACATCCCGTACTGCATCCTCTACGACAAAGGGTAGGTGCTCTTTCTCCGCCCAGAGAACCCCCCTTCTCCCGGTCCCGCTCAGGGGAGCTCAGTCCCACACTTTCCTTCGCAAGCTCCCGGGAATTCCCAAGGCTCACGCTCCCTCCCCCCCCCCCCACTTCCCCTGCAACGCCGCAGCGAACTTCTGCAGAGCAAGATCCCAGAAACAGCGACGGGGCAGCTGTGGGTGTCATGTCTGTTGTGTCCTGGTGGACAGTGGCAGTGCAGTGCCCCATACTCCCGCAGCCCCTCCCTCACTCTTCCTCCCACAGCCCCGAGCTCCCTCCTCATTTCCCCTCCCTCAGTGTGGCGCTGCCTCCCTTTATTCAGGGAGCTGGTGGGAGGGGAGGCAGGGAACTGCGGCGATGTGTCCCAACTCTCTCTCTCTCTCTCTCTCTGCTCCCTGGCCCCCCCCACACCCCACCCCCAGGTACACCTCCCTGGGCAGCATGGACAACACCGGCAAGAACCCCAACCTGCGCTACGTGACGGGGCTGGGCCAGGAGCGCTACCGTCCTGCGTACCAGCTGGAGAAGGAGACCGAGGAGCGAATGTCGCGAACGTAACTCAATGCAGATCCTCACTGGGTGGTCGCTGTCCTCCACGTTGGATTTCCCACCGGCTCCCCTCCCTCACACCTCCTCCTCTCCGCCCTCTAACTCTGCCCCTTCCCTCCTCCCTCACCTCCAACTCTTTCTCCTCCAAATCTGCCCCTTCCCTCCTCCCTCACCTCCACCTCCTCACATCTTCCTCTTCCTCCTCCAACTCTGCCCTTTCCCTCCTCCCACACTCTTCCACCTCCACCTCTTCCCCTCCAAATCTGCCCCTTCTCTCCTCCTTCACCTCCCCTCCCTACCTCCTCCTCTCCACCCTCCAACTCTGCCCTTTCGCTCCTCCCTCACCTCCACCTCCCCACCTCCTCCTCTCCACCCTCCAACTCTGCCCTTTCGCTCCTCCCTCACCTCCACCTCCCCACCTCCTCCTCTCCACCCTCCAAATCTGCCCCTTCCCTCCTCCCTCACCTCCTCTTCCCCTCCAACTCTGCCCTTTCCCTCCTCCCTCACCTCCACCTCCCCACCTCCTCCTCTCCACCCTCCAACTCTGCCCTTTCCCTCCTCCCTCACCTCCTCCTCTCCACCCTCCAAATCTGCCCCTTCCCTCCTCCCTCACCTCCACCTCCTCACCTCCTCCTCTTCCCCTCCAACTCTGCCCCTTCCCATCTTCCCTCACCTCCACCTCCTCTCCACCCTCCAAATCTGCCCCTTCCCTCCTCCCACACACCTCCACCTCCTCCTCTCCCCCTCCAACTCTTCCCCTCACCTCCTCCTCTTTCCCCTCCAATTCTGCCCCTTCCTTCCTCCCTCACACCTCCATCTCCTCTCTTCCTCATCTTCTCCCTCCAACACTGCCCATTCCCTCCCCTTCCTTTTCCTCACCTCTCACTCACTGCTCTCACTACCTTCCCCTCCCTTTGCCTTACCTTTGCTCTCCCTGGCCCCCACCTCGTCTTCCTCCATGCTTACTCCCCTCTCCCCTCTCTCCCAGGTTTCCGCTGTCTCCCCCTCACTCGTCACGCAACCTCCCTTCCCCATTCCGTGTTCAAGGGGATACTGACTAAACCCAATAACCCTGCCCCAACATTTGCAGCTTGGGGTCTGGCAATGTCCCACACTGGAGCCCCATGCCATGGGGAGATGGGATGCTGGGTGACTTGGGGCTGTTGAACTGTAGTGGGCATCACCTCAGGCCATTCCTGGCCCAGACAGGACACTACAGCACAGGCCCTTTGGCCCATCTAGTCCTTGCTAAACCAGTGATCTGCCAAGTCCCATCAACCTGCCCTCCAAACCCCTCTCATCCATACACTGATCCAAATTTCTCTTAAATGTTGAAATTGACGCCGTATCCACCGCCTGTGCTGGCAGCTCATTCCACACTCTGAGTGAAGAAATTCCCTTTCATTTTCCCCTTAAGCACTTCACCTTTCACCCTTAGCCTATGATCCCTTATTGTAGTCTCACCCAACCTCTGTGGAAAAATCCTGCTTTCATTTACCCTATCTATACCCCTTATAATTTTGTGTCTCAAATCTCCCCTCAATCTTCTACGTTCCAGGGAATAAAGTCTTAACCTTTTCAATCTTTCCCTAAAATCGACGCTCTCAAGTCCTTGTAAGTTTTCTCTGTACTCTTTCAAACTTACTTGCATCTTTCCTGTACGTAGGTGACCAAAACAGCACACAATACTCCAAATTAAACCTCATCGATTTCTACATAACATCCCAATTTCTGTACTCAATACATTTTTGAAGGCCAATGTGCCAAAAGCTTTCGTTACGACCCTATCCGCCTGTGGTGCTATTTTCAAGGAATAATAGATCTGTATTCCCAGATCTCTCTGTTCCATCACACTCCGCAGTGCCCTACCACTCCTCCCAAAGTGCAACACCCCAAACCTGTCTGCATCCAATTCCATCTGCCATTTTTCCAGATCCCACTGCGAGCTTTGATAATCTTCCTCACTATCTATCAACTATCTATTATTATCCAGATCGTTGACGTAGATGTCAAACAACAATGGACCCAGCACCGATCCCTGTGGCACACCACTAGTCACAGGCCTCCAGTGAGAGAGGCAACCATCTGCTCTGGCTTCTTCTGTGAAGCGAATGTTGAATCCAATTTACTACCTCATCTTGAATGCTGAACAACTGAACCTTCTTGACCAGCCTCCGACACAGGACCCTGTCACAGGCCGTGCTAAAGTCCATGTAGACAACATCCACTGCCTTGCCTTCATCAGCTTCCCTGCTAATTTCCTCAAAAAGCTCTTAAGTTTGGTCAGACATGATCTACCACACACAAAGCCACGTTGACTATCCTGAGTCAGTCCCTGTCTATCCACATATTTACATATCCAGTCCCCTGGAACACCTTCCAGTAACTTTCCCACTCCTGATGTATGGGTTCACTGGTCTATATTTCTGCTAGGTTACTCATATAGCCTTTCCTAAACCACGCAACAACTTTAACTATCCTCCAATCCTCCAGCACCTCACCTGTTGCTAAGGATGTTTTAAATATCTCTGCTCGGCCCTCCAATTTCTGCACCCGCCTCCCACAGGGTCTGAGAGAACATCTTGTCAGAACCTGGGGATTTATCCACCCTAATTAGCCTCAAGACAGCAAACCCCTCCTCTTCTGTCATCTCTACAGGATCCATGACTTCACTGCTGCTTTGCCTCACTTCCATAGACTCTGTGTCCATCTCCTGAGCAAATACAGATGCAAAAAAAAGCCATTTAAGATCTCTCACATTCCTTTTAACTCCACAAGTAGATTACCACTCTGATTTTCCAAAGGACCAATTTTGTCCCTCATTGTCCTTTTGTTCTTAATATATTTGTAGAAGCCTTCGGGATTTTGCTTCACCTTGTCTACCAGAGCAACCTCATGTCTTCTTTTAGCCCTTCTGATTTCCTCCCTAAGTGTTCTCTTGCACTTGTTACACTCTTTAAGCACCTCGCGTTTTTCTACCCGCCCAGACCTGCTATGCACCTTTTACTTCAATAACTCTGGAAAATCAAGGTTCCCTAAATCTGTTGTCTTTGCCTTTTATTCTGACAGGAACACACAAACTCTGTACTGTCAAAAATTCACTTTTGAACTTGTCCCAAACCAGATCCCTTCTGATACCATCAAGAATGTCCTTCCTCCAATTTAGAATCTCAACCTGAGGACCGGACCCATCTTTTTCCATAATTACCTGGAAACTAATGGCATTGTGGTCACTAGATGCAGAGTGTTCCCCTACACAAATCTCTGTCACCTGAGCTGCCTTATTCCCAAAAGGAGATCTAGTATCACACACTCAATGGTTGGGATTTCTATGTACTTATTAAGGTAACTTTCCTCAACACATTTGACAAACTCTTTCCCATCCAGCCTTTTTTACAGTATGGGAGTCCCGGTCAATATGGGGAAAGTTAAAATCACCTGCTATCTCAACCTTATGTGTTTTTTTGCAACAGTCTGCGGTCTCTCTACAAATTTGCTGTTCTAAACCCTGCGGACTGTTGGGTGGTCAATAACACAATCCCATTAACGTGGTCATACCTTCCTTCTTCCTCAGTTCTACTCTTACAGCCCCACTAGACCAGCTCTCCAGTCTGTCCTGGCTGAGCATGTGACACTTTCCCTGACTAGTGATGCCACCCCTCCTGCTCTGTCACGTCTAAAACCACAGAACCCCGGAATATTGAGCTGCCAGTCCTGTCCCTCCTGCAACCAAGTCTCTCGAATGGCTACAATGTCATAATTCCATGTCCAGACTCTGGGCAGGTCAATCTGAGACCCCGGGGATCCTCAGCCTGGGGTTCCAATTCTGGGGCCAGGGAGAAATGTAGACACTCCCTCATGGCTGGAGAAAGCAAGGAGGAACTTGAGGTTACTCTCTTCCCGACTCTGGGCAAATCCCCTCACTGCCCCTCGAGAGGGTGGGGTCTCACCCCCAGTTTGAACCACTGCAGTCCGTGTAGGGAGGGGGCTGCCGGGAGGGAGTTCCAAGTTCCCGATCTGACGACGGTGAAGGAACTGCTGATACGATGCCGAGTCGGGATGGCAGAGGACGATCCTGCAGATGGTGGTGTTTCCCTCAGCAGGAAATATGGCTGGTTCAGGAGAGACAAGTGACCGTGTGTTTTGTAGGGGTCATCTGGGGTCGGGGGGGGGAGGAGGGTGGTGGTTGGCCCAGGAGGTGTCAAACCTCTGAGAGCCACACACACCCAGGAAGTGGAGAGTGTCCTGTCACACTCCTCACCGATGCCTTATAAACAGGGGAAAGACCCTTGGGCCTCAGGAGGTGAATCACTCACCCAGGGACAACACACGTGGTAAGTCCTTTGATATTAGGAGGGGAGCCCCAGGAATTTAATGGTTAATGTCAAAAATTCACTCATTAATTCCCAAATTCTATTGAAAATCCCTGTGAACATAAGAAGAACCAACTTTAGCAGAGGTGGTTCGACTAGTGGTATAGTTTGTCTATGTTATGTGCGCTCAGTGGCCACTTTATTAGGTACACCTGCTCGTTAATGCAAATATCAAATCAACCAATCATGTGGCAGTAACTCAATGCATGAAAGCATGCAGACACGGTCAAGAGGTTCAGATGTCGATCAGACCAAACATCAGAGCGGAGAAGAAATGTGATCTATGTGGCTTTGACTGTGGAATGATTGTTGGTGCCAGATGGGATGGTTTGAGTATCTCAGAAGCTGCTGATCTCCTGGGATTTTCACACACAAAGTGTCTACAGTTTACAGAGAATGATGCGAAAAACAGCAAAAGAAAACATCCGGTGAGTGGCAATTCTGTGGGTGAAAACAAGTTGTTAGTGAGAGGTCAGACTGGTTCAAGCTGACAGGAAGGCGACAGTAACTCAGATAACCACAGGTTATGACAGTGGTGTGTAGAAGAGCATCTCTGAATGCACAACATGTTGAACATTGATGTGGATGGACGACAACACAGAAGACCACACCGGATTTCTCTCCTGTGCCAAATAAAGTGGCCATTGAATGTATGTCCAGAAGGTACATTTGAGACGTGTTTAAATGTTCAGCATTGATTCATGACAATGTCCATTTTATAATTGTATTTAATCAATGTCCACTTTATAATTGTATTTAATACGATCATAGTATATTCAGTTAAAGACTGCTGTAATCTTATGTTTGTCTTTCTGTCTGTAAATACCGTTGGTACATGCCCCTGGTGCCAAAGGTAGTCAGGTTGTCAGAAATTCCCTCTGCAGTTTTATCCCTGCTCCAAGTTCAATTTCATGGCTCCACTCATCCCCAATTCTTAGTCAAAGAGTTATGTGTTTCACTCCCTTTGCAGAGATTTGAGCCTTGTAGAGGGAGTTTCACTCTGTGTCTGACCCCGGGAGTGTGTGATGGGACAGTGTAGAGGGAGTTTCACTCTGTGTCTGACCCCGGGAGTGTGTGATGGGACTGTGTGGAGGGAGTTTCACTCTGTGTCTGACCCCGGGAGTGTGTGATGGGACGGTGTAGAGGGAGTTTCACTCTGTGTCTGACCCCGGGTGTGTGTGTGATGGGACGGTGTAGAGGGAGCTTCACTCTGTGTCTGACCCCGGGAGTGTGTGATGGGACGGTGTAGAGGGAGCTTCACTCTGTGTCTGACCCCGGGAGTGTGTGATGGGATGGTGTAGAGGGAGCTTCACTCTGTGTCTGACCCCGGGAGTGTGTGATGGGACGGTGTAGAGGGAGCTTCACTCTGTGTCTGACCCCGGGAGTGTGTGATGGGACGGTGTAGAGGGAGCTTCACTCTGTGTCTGACCCCGGGAGTGTGTGATGGGACGGTGTAGAGGGAGCTTCACTCTGTGTCTGACCCCGGGAGTGTGTGATGGGACGGTGTAGAGGGAGTTTTACTCTGCGTCTGACCCCGGGAGTGTGTGATGGGACGGTGTAGAGGGAGTTTTACTCTGCGTCTGACCCCAGGAGGATAAAGCAGACCAGGATATTTGATTGTGATAACTTCTGCAGTCTCACAACCAGATGAACAACAGGTATGTGTTGGGGAACTAAAAATCTCCCAGTTGGGTCGACTTCAGTGAGGTCAATTGAATGCAGCAGACCACAGTCATCAACGTTTCTGGCGTTTGTTCCTAGTTCACAAATTGTGTGTGTGTGTGAGTATTCCTTTGGGAAGTCATTCACTGTGACGGCTCTTACAGACAAGCACAAAATGAGTGTAATGGCAAAGCAGTGTGGAAATTGTGTGCCTATGCAGTGATAGTCAGTCTCTTCTCAGCGGGTGCCTTGGGTTCAAGAGGCAGATTTGGCGCCGGTTGTAAATTAATGGTGAGTAACGTAAACTGAGGGGAGATATTCTTAGAGCAATATCCCCTGGCCTCTGTTACCCCGTCTTTCCCCCGGCAACCTGCCCATCACCCATACAATCTCTCCGTGTGTGTGTGTACGCGCACTCTGCCTGCCCCAGGACCTAATCCCCTGCATTGTTCACTGTGTTCTGTCGGAGCCAGGCTGGCTGGCGTTTCAGCTGCTGACTCGGCCTCGCTGGTGCTGTATCAGCTCGGCGGAGATTGTTCTGCGGCTTTCTCTGTCTGGGCTGGTGGCTGGAACGGGTACCGGGAATTGTCTACAAACTTCTTGACTCTTTCTCTCTCCTCCTCCCCCACCTCTCTCTCTCTCTCTCTCTCTCCTCCTCCCCTCCCCCCTCTTACTCTCACACCCCTCTCCCTCTCACCTCCCCACCACCCTCTCCCTCACTCCCCCTCCCTCGCTTCTCTCCCCTCCCTACCACCCCTCTCCCTCTTCCCGACTCTTTCTCCTCCTCCCTATCACCCTCCCCTCTCCCCCTCCCTACCACCCTCCCCTCTCCCCCTCCCTACCACCCCTCTCCCTCTTCCCGACTCTCTCTCCTCCTCCCTATCACCCTCTCCCTCACTGCCCTCTGCCTCACTCCCCTCTCCCTTGCTCCCCTCTCCCTCTCTCTCCTCTCCCCTGCTCCCCTCTCCTTCTCCCCCGCCCACCACCCTCCCCTCTCCCTCTCCCCTTCTCTCTCTCTGCCTCTCCCTCGCCCCCTCCCTCACTGCCCTCTGCCTCACTCCCCTCTCCCCTCTCCCTCCCCCCCTGCCCATCACCCTCCCCTCTGCCTCCCTCTCCCCCTCTCCCCCTCCCCTGGCCCTCGCGGTACGGTGGTTGTGGGGCGACGGTGCTGATGTCGCTTTATCACTGTCTCACGCACGGAGACAGAGTGAAAAACTTGTCTTGCCCACTGTCGGTACAGATCAGACCATTACACAGAGCACTGAGGTGAGACAGTAACAGTGTGGTGCTGTGGTCACAGTGCAGGCTGACGAGAAGGTAGGTGGAAAATCACCACAGGTTACTTATTGAGTTCACCTTATCGAAAGAACATTCGAGGGCGGGGTGGAATCTGTCCCCGAGCCCGGCGGTACGAGCTTTCCTGCCTTTGTACGTTCTGAACGATAAGATGTACTCTTGGCCGCTCAATCCCCCTGGTTATGATCTTGCACTTAGTAGTTTTTACACAGAGTCCCGATGAAGGGTCTCGGCCCGAAACGTCGACTGTTGACTCGTTTCCATCGATGCTGCCTGACCTGCTGAGTTCCTCCGGCATTTTGTGTGTTTTGCTCTGGATTTCCAGCAACTGCAGATTTTCTCTTGTTTGTGGCCTTGCAGTTTATCGTTCACTTGCACTGTAGTTTTTTAACGCTTTATTCTGCATTCTGTTATTGTTTTACTTTGTTCTACCTCAATGCACAATGATGTGAAAGTCCGCAAGAAAATTAATCTCAGGATGACATATGAAACACAGAACATAGAATAGTACAGCGCATTACAGGCCCTTCGGCCCACAATGTTGTGCCGACCCTCAAACCCTGCCTCCCATATAACCCCCCACCTTAAATTCCTCCATATACCGCTCCGATGGTAGTGGGTTGTCGTTGATATTTGTTTACGCAGTCAGTTAGACATTGTATGTACTTTGATAATAAATTTACTTTGAAATGTCTCTGTGACCTTAAAAGACCAATTCCAATACCGGTGGGAGCGGGGAGAAGAAAGTTTATCCAGCGTGGGTAGGGGTCTTTGATTCCGTTGGCTGTTTACCGAAGCACCGGGAGCTGTGACACACCCACAGAGAGAGTACAGAGGAGATTATTACTAGAGTGTTGGCTGGGTTTCAGCTCCTAAGTTACAGAGAAAGGTTGAACAAGTTAGGTCTTTATTCTTTGGAGCGTAGAAGGTTGAGGGGGGACTTGATAGAGGTGTTTAAAATTATGAGGGGAATTGATGGAGTTGACGTGGATAGGCTTTTTCCATTGAGAGTGGGGAAGGTTCAAACAAGAGGACACGAGTTGAGAGTTAAAGGACAAAAGTTTAGGGGTAACATGAGGGGGAACTTCTTTACTCAGAGAGTGGTAGCTGTGTGGAACGAGCTTCCAGCAGAAGTGGATGAGGCAGGTTCGATGTTGTCGTTTAAAGTTAAATTGGATAGCTATATGGACAGGAAAGGAATGGAGAGTTATGGGCTGAGTGCAGGTCGGTGGGACTAGGTGAGAGTAAGAGTTCAGCACGGACTAGAAGGGCCGAGATGGCCTGTTTCCGGCTGTAATTGTTGTATGGTTATATCCAGTGGAGAGGAGACTGGTGAACAGGGGCGACCGGGAGTTGGGGAGGTCGGATCTCGGCTCCCCCGCGCTCGCCACTGGAGAGGTTGTGTGGTGCTGATCAGTGGGGGGGGGGGGGGAGGAGTGATTGACCAATGGAGGGGGCCGAAGGGCGGATCCCAATCCCCGGTAAGGGAGGGACCCAATTCCCAGTAAGGGAGGATGCTCTGTGCAGACAGTGGCCGGACAGCGGATCCCGCCGGGGCCATGGCTTTTAGATTTCCCGTCCAGAGTTACCTGAGCTGGTTGGGCACCTCGACTCTGATGCAGGCCCTCCGGGACTGCCTCTACATTCTCCTGTGCTGCTGGTGTATCAAGAAAATAATCGACTGATGTCAGCCCCTCGCTGACCCGGAGAGAGGAGGGGAGGGCGCCCACCCTGTCCCCACTCCCGTTCCAAAGCCGCTCGGCCGCCGGGACGCAGAGCCTGAAGGTGAGAGACCGTGAAGGAACTCGGAGGTGCTCGGCGGAGTTTCCCTCCCTTCCCCGGGTGACCGGGATGGTCGCGGGCATGCGCAGGGTCGGGCTGTGTGTGCGCGCGTCTGAGTGTATATGTGTGTGCGTGTCTGAGTGTGGATATGTGTGTTTGGGGAGAGTCCCGGATTCGACCTCGACCGCTGGCGCTTAGTGTCCGTGTCTGTCTGTGGTGTTTGTACGTTCTCCCTCGGACCGTCTGGTTTCCCCGGGTGCCCCGGTTCGGGGTGGTGGGACACGCTTCTACCAAAGGAGGTGTAAGGAGCTCTTTCCCGCTGTTAGCCTGCGGGTCACCCTTGGGCAAGGTGTAGCACCTGCTTAGACTCCGATCACGGTCACGTGAAACCATGGGAGCAGGAGGTGGATGGTCGTATGAGCAGCCGGTGCAGATCACAAGTCCTGGTTACGCGACCACTGACACCAGGCAGACAATCTCTGAAGAGTATTTATAATGGCTGGGGTCACCCGTTTTGTAAAGACACTGCCCAGAAAGCGGCAATGGTGAACCACTTCTGTAGAAAAAATTGCCAAGTACAATCACGGTCAAGACCATGATCGCTCACGTCATACGACTCGGCACATCAGGAACGAACGAGCTCCGGTCGCTGTAATTCACACCCCTGCTGTGTGAGTGAGGGGCAGAATATTGAGGGAAGCTGTTGGAAATGAGGGGAGAATGAAATGGATGGTTGGTAGCCGGCACGGACTCGAAGGGCCATCGTGAGTAAGATTGGCAAAGACGGTCTTTGCCCAGTGGGTCAAGTTCCAGTGGTTTCCGTCTCGTGTGTCAGGTGAGCCCAATGCGAGTTCAGGGACCAGGTGGGGTTGCAGGCGGCCTTCGAGAGAGCGCTTGGGAGTGGAAGTTGCAGATAGTTCCGGAAATAAGAGGCTTCGACAGAGCGCCAATGGAATAGGGTTGTCATCGAGGCGAGACAGAATCACAGACGCAAACACAAGAGATTGTGCAGATGCTTAAAATTTTGATCAGTCCGAAACGTCGATACTCCCCAAGACTTGCTGAGTTCCTCCAGAATTTTGTGTGTGTTGCACAGAATCTCAGAAACAGGCCCTTCGGCCCACCTTGTCCGTACTGTGCGTGATTCCCGTCTAGCTGGTGGGGTTTGCCCGCATTTGGCCCATATCCCCTACACCTTTCCTATCCATGTCCCTGTCCAAGTGCCTTGTTGACCTTGTAATTGTACCCGGCTCAATCAATTCCTTTGGCAGATCATTCCATACACGGACCACCCTCTCTGTTAAGGAATTACCTCAAGATCAGCTTGATTTTTTTTCCCTGTCACCTTATAAACTTGCTCTCTAGTTCTAGACGCCCCTGTCCTGGGGAAAATACGGAGCATGTGCCATCTGTGTCACTCCGTATGGAGAGTGGCACTGTAACGTAGTACTGACACTTTACAGCGCCGGCTTCGACTCCCTTCGCTTTCCAAAGGGCCCGTTTCGTGCTGTGCGACTCTAAGATGTGTGACGTGCTGAGGATACAGTACTTGAGATCGGTTTGAAGGGAAGTTGGACTAACTTACGAGAGGCGGGGAAGCGAGAACAGGAATTATAGTACAATGCAGAGAGATCATTGTTTGTTGTGGGGATGGAACTGGACTCTCTGACAGTGGTGTCTGAAAAGAGGATGCTGTCCAAGTTGCATGCCATCTTGGACAATGTCTCCCATCCACTACATAATGTACTGGTTGGGCACAGGAGTACATTCGGCCAGAGACTCATTCCACCGAGATGCAACACAGAGCGTCATAGGAAGTCATTCCTGCCTGTGGCCATCAAACTTTACAACTCCTCCCTTGGAGGGTCAGACACCCTGAGCCAATAGGCTGGTCCTGGACTTATTTCCTGGCATAATTTACATATT
Organism: Mobula hypostoma; assembly: GCF_963921235.1. Classification (NCBI taxonomy): domain Eukaryota; kingdom Metazoa; phylum Chordata; class Chondrichthyes; order Myliobatiformes; family Myliobatidae; genus Mobula; species Mobula hypostoma. The sequence continues at coordinate 245,334,186 of NC_086098.1, forward strand.
ACTATTTAACTATTTATGGTTTTATTACTATTTAATTATTTATGGTGCAACTGTAACGAAAACCAGTTTCCCCCGGGATCAATAAAGTATGACGATCAAGCGGCTCACCGGAGCAGTGCTGACACCCAGTGGCCAGCGACTGCACTGCACCCGACGCCAGCGATCGGCGCCCGGGATGTCCTGGGATGGAGACACGAGGTGAGATTCTACCCACCTGGAATTGGAAACGGCCAGGACGATCCCAGCCCGGTGGCAAGTTGGTGATGAGACTAGCACTCCACACCAAACCCTCCCCATGCGAAGTACAAGCGAGCAGTGTGATATACACAAAATGCTGGAGAAACTCAGCGGGCCAGGCGGCATCGGAGGGAAAAAGGAGGAAGACTCCGGGGTCACGTTCAAACTGCGACCAACCCCACTTCTAATACGTTGCAAATTGAGAGACAAGGCTAATCCGCCCGCGGAGCTCTGCCTGTCCATTCGTTAAATTCGCGGCTGTTCTCCCATTTCCATACCCCTACCATCGATTTTCCTCAATATCCAAAGATCCGTCCACCTCTTCATTCAGAGACGGAACCTCCCCGGTGGGGGCGGGAGGATTTCAAAGGTTCCTCACCAGCTGGGTGAAGAAATCAACACCCCCAGCCCCCAGGAACCTCGTACACCGGTCGTTCCTACACCCCAGCCCCCAGGAACCTCGTACACCGGTCGTTCCTACACCCCAGCCCTCGGGAACCTCTTACACCTGGTCGTTCTCTGGATCTCTGTTCCTGCAGCGTCGCCGACACTGAATCCCGGAACTGCCACCCCGGCAGCACCGTTGGAGCCCCCTCCCCACACGGATTGCGGCGGCTCACCCACTCCTGCCCCCCACCCCTTCCGGGGCAGTCGATGGATGTTGGCACTGTCCGAATGTATCACAGCTCGGGACGGCAACCGCTCCGGAGGTGCACGCAAGAAGCTGTGAAGGTGTATCTCTGCTCCACTTTCAACGACCCTTCATCTCATGTTCTCGAGATTTATTGCCTATTTATTATAATTTTTCTCTTTAGTGTTTGCACAGTTAGTTGTTCTTACACACGGTGTTTTATTGATTCTGTTATCGCTTTTCTTCGGTTTACCGTGCATACCGGCAAGTAAACGAACCTCGGGGTTGTATATAGCGGCCTATATGCACCGTGACAATAAATTTACTTTGAACTTTGAATATCACAAACCAGCCTTCCCTCCACGGACTCCGTCTACACTACCTCGGTAAATTAGACACAATAATCAAAGACCCCACCCACCCATCCCAGACTTTCTCCCTTTCCCCCTTCCATCGGGCAGAAGATACAAAAGGCTGAAAGCTCGCACCACCGGGCTCAGGGACAGTTTCTGTCCCACTGTTACCGGATACTGGAATGGACCTCCCACGATAAGATGGGCGATCTTGCACCTTATTGTCTGCCTGCACTTTCTCGGTTGTTGTTAAATTTTATTCTGCGTTGTTATAGTTTTACCCTATTCTACCTCCGTGTAATGATTTGATCTGTGCGAACAGTATGCAAGACGAACTTGTGACAACAATAAACCAACACCAACCCTGACAAACTAGTGGTCGAGCTGGAGAAAGGATCACAGGCTGACTATTGAACGGCCCCTTTGTAACATTGGCCACCTTCGCCCTTTAGTGGTGATTGGTCAGCGCTCTGCACCCTCGGGAGCCGATTGGATGAGGGTCCAGCATCAATGAACCATACTTCAATCAAGTGGAGGCTCCGCCGCGGCATCCCGGGTGGGCGGGGCGGCGACAAAGGCCGGTCTTCATCAGCCGGGGTCCCGGTACCGGAGTTGGGACGTTGTAGAAGGTGTTGGTGAGGCCACGTTTAGAGTATAGTGTCCGGTTTTGGTCTCTCCGTTATCTGAAAGAGTGCAGAAAGATTTACCAGGACGTTGCATAGACTAGGGGGTCTGTTCCCTGACTAGTAGGAGATTAAGGGGCACTGATAGGGTGAAAGCACACAGTCTATTTTTTTCCCCAGGGGTTTCAAATCAGAGATGAGAGATTTAAAAGGAACATTTTGGGCAACTTCACACTAAGACTGGTGCGTACTCTATTCCTGGTTGGTGCAACTGTAACGAAACCCAATTTCCCTCGGGATCAATAAGGTATGACTGTGACTAATTGGAATGAGCTGCCAGGAATCGCGAGTCAGGGGGACACATTCGCAACATTTAAAAGCCGCCTAGATCAGTACGTGGATAGGAGAGGCTTAGAGGGCGATGGGCAACAGATGGGACTTGCTCGCTGGGCAATGCTGTTGGCAATGGAAGGGCCGGTTTCGATGCTGTATTACTCCAGATCTCTGTGAAGACCACAAGAGCCCCTTACGCCCAGCTCAGTGTGGTCTCACTTCCCTGCTGGAGGCTGATTCCCCGTGTCTTGACCACTTGCGGTTTTCAGTGATGTGTTGTTCTTCCCCCACGCTGCCCCAGGAGCAAACGCTGGACCGCGGTCTCATGCCTTCCCGTTTTGCTTCCCCCAACAGCTGGCTGCAGTCAGGAAAGCCCGGCAGGCCCAACCCTTCCACATCTGATTCTTGACCGGGAGCTGGGGAGCTGAGGAGCCGGAGCAGGGACCCGGGCGCCACCCTTCGACAGCCTGCTGTCAGAGAGCGATGGGGACATTGACCAAACTGTGCCTTCATCCTGACGGCTGGGAAATAAACACCTGAGTGGCCAGACCTCGCGTGTGTGTGAGAATGTTTTCTAGTGGCTGGAGAGGGGCACAGGCCCGGCGAGGTCAGAATGTACTGACCGGAGCAATGAGACCAATACAGGGCTGTGGGGGAGATATCGGGTCAGTGGAATTAGTTTGGGGATTCATACAGCGCTGTGGCACAAATCTAGGGACTGACGCAAGGGCTGTGCGGAATGAGTGGGGGAGAGACAGCGGGCCACTGGAATTAGTTACAGCGGTGTGGGGAGAGAGGGGGGCAGTGGGATTAGTCTGGGGACTGACGCAGGGCTGAGAGTGGAGAGAGTGGGACAGTGGGATTAGTTTGGGACTGATACAGGACTGTGGGGAGAGAGGGGACAGTGGGATTAGTTTGGGGACTGATACAGGACTGTGGGGAGAGAGGGGACAGTGGGATTAGTTTGGGGACTGATACAGGACTGGGGAGAGAGGGGGACAGTGGGATTAGTTTAGGGACTGATACAGGACTGTGGGGAGAGAGGGGAACAGTGGGATTAGTTTGGGGACTGATACAAGACTGTGGGGAGAGAGGGGAACAGTGGGATTAGTTTGGGGACTGATACAGGACTGTGGGGAGAGAGTGGGACAGTGGGATTAGTTTGGGGACTGATACAGGACTGTGGGGAGAGAGTGGGACAGTGGGATTAGTTTGGGGACTGATACAGGACAGTGGGGAGAGAGGGGGACAGTGGGATTAGTTTGGGGACTGATACAGGACTGTGGGGAGAGAGGGGACAGTGGGATTAGTTTGGGGACTGATACAAGACTGTGGGGAGAGAGGGGGACAGTGGGATTAGTTTGGGGACTGACACAGGACTGTGGAGAGAGCGGGGGGGCAGTGGGATTAGTTTGGGGACTGGCGCAGGACTGTGGGGAGATCGTGGGGCAGTGGGATTAGTTTGGGGACTGACGCAGGGGTGTGGGGAAGAGAGAGCGGAGATGTTGAGGGAAGAGAGAGCGGGACTGTGGTGGGGAGAGATGGAGAGAGAGCGGGGCAGTGGGGTTAGTCTGGGGACTGACGCAGGGCTGTGGGGAAGAGAGAACGGGGCAGTTGGATGGATAAAACACAGAACAGCGCAGTCCAATACAGACTCTTCGGCAAACGATTTTGTGCTGTCCTTTTAACCTATTCCAAGATCAATCTAAACATTCCCTCTCACATAAACTAATCCTTTTTTCTTACATCCAACTGCCTATCTAAGACTTGTTTCTTTAACGTCCGTGTGGAATTAGCTTCTTCCATCAACCCGGCAGTGCGTCCCGAACAGCTACCCGTCTGTATCCACAATCTACTTCTGACCACACACACACACAGTGCAGTATATCCTGCGGTGTTAGCCAGTGACGCCCTGTCTCTGACTGTTCACTCTATCCATGCCAGGGACTTGACAGAGGTGTACTTATCCTGACCACCTCTCATCCTCCTTCTCTTCAAAGAGAAAATATATCCTCATAAGACATTTCTGTCCAGGCAGCATCCTGGTAGCCTCCTCTGCACCCTCTCTAAAGCTTCCATATCTTTCCTTTAATGAGGCAGAACACTATTAAAAACGGAACAGATTTCACACGAAACCTTGTAGGGTCACACAGAGCAAGCAGCGCACTCCCTTTGGACTGTGTGTAAACAGCTGAGACCCTTCAACCGGAACTTCTGGTTTGTTCAACGGCAACAGTTTGTTCCCCTTCATCGATGCAGAGTTCCTCCAGCGTTTTGTGTGCGTCGCTCGAAATCTCCAGCCTATAACCATATAACAATGACAGCACGGAAACAGGCCATCTCGGCCCTTCTAGTCCGTGCTGAAATCCTACTCTCACCTAGACCCACCGACCTGCACTCAGCCCATAACCCTCCATTACTTTCCTGTCCATATAGCTGTCCAATTTAAATTTAAACAACATCATCGAACCTGCCTCAACCACTTCTGCTGGAAGCTCGTTCCACACAGCTACCACTCTCTGAGTAAAGAAGTTCCCTCTCATGTTACCCCTAAACTTTTGTCCTCTAATTCTCAACCCATGCCCTCTTGTTTGAATCTTCCCCACTCTCAATGGAAAAAGCCTATCCACGTCAACTCTATCAATCCCCCTAATAATTTTAAACACCTCTATCAAGTCCCCCCTCAACCTTCTACCCTCCAAAGAATAAAGACCTAACTTGTTCAACCTTTCTCTGTAACTTAGGAGATGAAACCCAGGTAACATTTTAGTAAACCTCCTCTGTACTCTCTCAATTTTATTGACATCCTTCCTATAATTCGGTGACCAGAACTGTACACAATACTCCAGATTTGGCCTTACCAATGCCTTATACAAATTCAACATTACATCCCAACTCCTATACTCAATGCTCTGATTTATAAAGGCCAGCAAACCAAAAGCTTTCTCACCACCCTATCCACATGAGATTCCACCTTCAGGGAACTATGCACCATTATTCCTAGATCCCTCTGTTCTACAGCATTCTTCAATGCCCTACCATTTACCATGTATGCAACACACATAAAAGTTGCTGGTGAACGCAGCAGGCCAGGCAGCATCTCTAGGAAGAGGTGCAGTCGACGTTTCAGGCCGAGGGTCTCTTGAATTTCCAGCATCTGCAGAATTCCTATTGTTATTTACCATGTATGTCCTATTTTGATTAGTTTTACCAAAATGTAGCATTTTTCAGCATCTGCAGAATCTCTCGTGTTTTATCAGGGGCAGCTGGCGTAACGCTTCACAGCATCTGCTGTGAGGTCGGGGATGGACCGAGAGTTACATTAACCTCAGGGGGCAGGATCTCGTCAGTGACTGTGGGGCCAGACTCGGAGACACATCGTTGCTGGAACCAGTCCTACATCATCCCATCGCCAGAGGGCGCTGTCCCACCGCGGCTGCGCCAATAGGTCCCCTGATCACCCCGCAGAGTTGTCCGAACCTGTCTCCCTTTCCACCGCCTTCCGCACCCCAGGGTGCGGCAAAGCAGGAGCGCTGTGTCCCATCTGGGAAGAGGAAGATCCTAACAATTAGCTCACGCTTGCCTTTTAATATCTTTAATATTAGCTTTATTTGTCACATGTACAATTTTCAAAGATAATTTAGAATCAGGTTTAGTATCACCGGCGTGAAATTAACTTAGCAGCAGTAGTTCACTGCAATACATGATAATATAGAAAGAAAAAATAAATAAGTAAACCAAATACAGCAAGTACTGAATAGATTAAAATAGTGCAAAAGCAGAGGTAATATATATTTTTGAAAAGTGAGGTAATGTCCATTTAGGAATCGGATGGGAGAGGGGAAGAAGCTGTTCCTGAATCACTGAGTGTGTGCCTTCAGGTTCCTGTACCTCCTCCCTGATGGTAACAGTGAGAAAAGGGCCTGTCCTGGGTGCTGGATGTCCTTAATAATGGACGCTGCCTTTCTGAGACACCGCTCCTTGAAGATGTCCTGTGTACTGCGGAGGCTAGTACCCGAGTTGGAGCTGACTAATTTTACAATTTTAAGTAGCCTATTTCGGTCCTGTGCAGTAGCCGCCTCCCCTCTTCCCCCCTCTCAGCAACCCTCCCCGCCCCGCCGTACCAGACAGTGATGCAGCCTGTCAGAATGCTCTCCATTGTGCTTCTATAGAAGTTTTTGAGTGTCTTAAATGAGAAACCAAATCTCCTCAAACTCCGAATGAAACACAACTGCTGTCGTGCTTTCTTTATAACTACTGTACGTCGATATGTTGGGACCCGGTTAGTTCTCCAGAGATCTTGACACCCAGGAAATGGAAGCTGCTCACTCTCTCCACTTCTGATCCCTCTGTGAGGATTGGTATGTGCTCCTTCGTACCCTTCCTGAAGTCCACAATCAGCTCTTTCATTTTACTGACGTTGTTGCTGTGACACCACTCCACTAGCTGGCATATCTCAATCCTGTACACCCTCTCGTCACCATCTGAGATTCTACCAACAATGATTGTATCATCAGCAAATTTATAGATAGTATTTGAGCTACACCTAGCCACACAGTCATGGGTATAGAGAGAGTAGAGCAGTGGGCTAAGCACACACCCCTGAGGTGTGCCAGTGTTGATCGTCAGCGAGGAGGAGATGTTATCACCAATCCACACAGACTGTGGTTTTCCGGTTAGGAAGTCAAGGATCCAATTGCAGAGGGAGGTACAGAGGCTCAGATTCTGTAGCCTTTTGATCAGGACTATGGGAATGATGATGTTAAATGCTGAGCTATAGTCAACAAACAGTAGGTGCTTGTATTGTCCAGATGATCTAAGGCCGTGTGAGGAGCCATTAAGATTGCATCTGCTGTTGACCTATTGTGGCGATAGGCAAACTGCAATGGGACCAGGTCCTTGCTGAGGTAGGAGTTGATTCTAGCCACGACCAACCGCTCAAAGCATTTCATCACTGTGGATGTGAGTGCAACTGGACAACAGTCATTAAGGCAGCCCACGTTACTCTTCTTGGGCACTGGTATAACTGTTGCCTTTTTGAGGGAGGTGGGACATTCTGACCTGAGACAAGGCACTAGTTGAGAATGCAGCTGCTGGAAACTGGGGCAATGATGCTTACAAGTGTTGAGCACAGAGTCTGCGATCACCACTCGAGGTTCAAATCCCATCACTGTCTGTAAGGTGTTTGCACCTTCTCCCTGTCACTTTGTGGGTTTCCTCCACCCGCTCCCGTTTCCTTCTGCATTCCGAAAGGCTTACAGTTAGTGAGTTGTGGACACCTTTGTTGATGCCAAAAGCTGGCAATACTTGTAGGATAAGTCTGGGATTGATACAGGACTGTGAGGAGAGAGGGGGACAGTGGGATTAGTCTGGGATTGATACAGGACTGTGGGGAGAGAGGGGGACAGTGGGATTAGTTTGGGGACTGACACAGAACTGTGGGGAGAGAGTGGGACAGTGGGATTAGTGTGGGGACTGATACAGGACTGTGGGGAGAGAGGGGGACAGTGGGATTAGTGTGGGGACTGATACAGGACTGTGGGGAGAGAGTGGGACAGTGGGATTAGTGTGGGGACTGATACAGGACTGTGGGGAGAGAGGGGGACAGTGGGATTAGTGTGGGGACTGATACAGGACTGTGGGGAGAGAGGGGACAGTGGGATTAGTGTGGGGACTGATACAGGACTGTGGGGAGAGAGGGGGACAGTGGGATTAGTGTGGGGACTGATACAGGATTGTGGGGAGAGAGTGGGACAGTGGGATTAGTGTGGGGACTGATACAGGACTGTGGGGAGAGAGGGGGACAGTGGGATTAGTGTGGGGACTGACACAGGACTGTGGGGAGAGAGGGGACAGTGGGATTAGTGTGGGGACTGATACAGGACTGTGGGGAGAGAGTGGGACAGTGGGATTAGTGTGGGGATTGATACAGGACTGTGGGGAGAGAGGGGGACAGTGGGATTAGTGTGGGGACTGACACAGGACTGTGGGGAGAGAGGGGGACAGTGGGATTAGTTTGGGGACTGATACAGGACTGTGGGGAGAGAGGGGGACAGTGGGATTAGTGTGGGGACTGACACAGGACTGTGGGGAGAGAGGGGACAGTGGGATTAGTGTGGGGACTGATACAGGACTGTGGGGAGAGAGTGGGACAGTGGGATTAGTGTGGGGATTGATACAGGACTGTGGGGAGAGAGGGGGACAGTGGGATTAGTGTGGGGACTGACACAGGACTGTGGGGAGAGAGGGGGACAGTGGGATTAGTTTGGGGACTGATACAGGACTGTGGGGAGAGAGTGGGACAGTGGGATTAGTTTGGGGATTGATACAGGGCTGTGGGGAGAGAGTGGGACAGTGGGATTAGTGTGGGGACTGATACAGGACTGTGGGGGGAGAGTGGGACAGTGGGATTAGTTTGGGGATTGATACAGGACTGTGGGGAGAGAGTGGGACAGTGGGATTAGTGTGGGGACTGATACAGGACTGTGGGGAGAGAGGGGGACAGTGGGATTAGTGTGGGGACTGATACAGGACTGTGGGGAGACGGGGGGACAGTGGGATTAGTGTGGGGACTGATACAGGACTGTGGGGAGAGAGGGGGACAGTGGGATTAGTGTGGGGACTGATACAGGACTGTGGGGAGAGAGGGGGACAGTGGGATTAGTGTGGGGACTGATACAGGACTGTGGGGAGATGGGGGGACAGTGGGATTAGTTTGGGGACTGATATAGGACTGTGGGGGGAGAGTGGGACAGTGGGATTAGTTTGGGGACTGATATAGGACTGTGGGGAGAGAGTGGGACAGTGGGATTAGTGTGGGGACTGATACAGGACTGTGGGGAGAGAGTGGGACAGTGGGATTAGTTTGGGGACTGATACAGGACTGTGGGGAGAGAGTGGGACAGTGGGATTAGTTTGGGGACTGATACAGGACTGTGGGGAGAGAGAGCAGGGCATTGGGATTAGTTTGGGGACTGATATAGGACTGTGGGGAGAGAGAGCAGGGCATTGGGATTAGTTTGGGGACTGATATAGGACTGTGGGGAGAGAGAGCAGGGCATTGGGATTAGTTTGGGGAAGGATTGAGAATGTGACATTGTTTGATGGAGCTGGTTTAGCATTCCAGCCACACAGGGGGACTGGGGATGTTCACTGACTGACAGCAGGTCCTGCTCGACCACACTGTCCCCAAAATCTGAACCCCCATGACTAAGAGACACAAGAGGTTCTGCAGATGCTGGAAATCTTAAATTACACATACAAAATGCTGGAGGAACTCGCATACAAGCACATGAACACACAGACACAGACACACACACACACACACACACACACACACACACACACACAGACATACACACACTCACACACAGACATACAGACACACACACACACACACACACACACACACACTCTCACACACACAGACACACCCGTACAGAGAGAGAGAGAGAGACACACACACACACACACACACACACACACACACACACACACCCCTCCATCAGATTCAATCCCACGTATCCAGATCATCACAGGGAACTCTCCAAGTCTGTCGTCTTGGGAGGGGCTTTGTGTCTGACTGCTGAATGTCTTTCCTTTCCTAACAGTTGCCCAGTAGACGTGTGGGCTGGTCAGTTAATTGGCCGTTGTAAATCACCCTGCACAGCCTCCACCACCAGACGAGAGGGAGGTGATTGGGAATGGGAATGGCTCAGTACCAGCAGAGACTAAATGGGCCAAACAGCCTCTTTCTCTGTCATAGGATCCATTTTACAATCAGGGAAAAGTATTCTGGGAAGTCCGGAGGTCGGGAGAGTAGAGGACACAATGTCTTCAGGTGACCTTTAATCGGAATCAGGCCACTCGGCCCCTCAGCTTTTATCCATCCTCTTATCCAAATATCTTTTAAATGTTGTTAACGTACCTGTCTCAACCACTTCCTCTGGCAGCTCGTTCCATAGACTGGCCTCCTCTGGGTGAAGAAGTTGCCCCTCAGGTTCCTGTTAAATCTCTCCCCTCTCACCTTAAACCTCTGTCATCTAGTTTCAGTTCCCCTTCCCCTGGGGAAAGGACTGTGTGCATTCACCCTTTCTATGCCACTCATGACTATATATAAAGTCGAGTTTATTGTTCTCTGCACAAGTCCACGTGTGCACGGGTACGATGAAAAACTCACTTACAGCAGCATCACGGTATCAGCTACTCAACATTCACACGAAAAACATAAATCACACAAAATTATGCAAGGAAGAAGACAATTAGAACAAAAACAGTCAATTGTAGTGCAAAGCGGTCACAGTGTTGCTGTACTGAGGTGGTGATTGGGGTTGTGCTGGTTGGTTCAAGAACCGAATGGTTGAAGGGAAGTCGCTGTTCCTGAACCTGGTGGTGTGGGACTTCAGGCTTCTGTACCTCCTGCCCAACGGGAGCTGAGAGATTTCATGGTCCGAATGGTGGGGATCTTTGACAGTACATAGAACATAGAACATAGAATAGTACAGCACAGTACAGACCCTTTGGCCCACAGTGTTGTGCTGACCCTTAAACCCTGCCCCCCGTATAAGCCCCCACCTTAAATTCCTCCATATACCTGTCTAGTAGTCTCTTAAACTTCACTAGTGTATCTGCCTCCACCACTGACTCAGGCAGTGCATTCCATGCACCAACCACTCTCTGAGTAAAAAAACCTTCCTCTAATATCCCCCTTGACCTTCCCACCCCTTACCTTAAAGCCATGTCCTCTTGTATTGAGCAGTGGTGCCCTGGGGAAGAGGCACTGGCTATCCACTCTATCTATTCCTCTTATTATCTTGTATACCTCTATCATGTCTCCTCTCATCCTCCTTCTCTCCAAAGAGTAAAGCCCTAGCTCCCTTAATCTCTGATCATAATGCATACTTCCTAAATCAGGCAGCATCCTGGTACATCTCCTCTGTACCCTTTCCAATGCTTCCACATCCTTCCTATAGTGAGGTAACCAGAACTGGACACAGTACTCCAAGTGTGGCCTAACCAGAGTTTTATAGAGCTGCATCATTACATCGCGACTCTTAAACTCTATCCCTCGACTTATGAAAGCAACACCCCATAAGCTTTCTTAACTACTCTATCCACCTGTGAGGCAACTTTCAGGGATCTGTGGACATGTACCCCGAGATCCCTCTGCTCCTCCACACTACCAAGTATCCTGCCATTTACTTTGTACTCTGCCTTGGAGTTTGTCCTTCCAAAGTGTACCACCTCACACTTTTCTGGGTTGAACTCCATCTGCCACTTCTCAGCCCACTTCTGCATCCTATCAATGTCTCTCTGCAATCTTTGACAATCCTCTACACTATCTACAACTCCAGCAAACTTTGTGTCATCTGCAAACTTGCCAACCCACCCTTCTACCCCCACATCCAGGTCGTTAATAAAAATCATGAAAAGTAGAGGTCCCAGAACAGATCCTTGTGGGACACCACTAGTCACAATCTTCCAATCTGAATGTACTCCCTCCACCACAACCCTCTGCCTTCTGCAGGCAAGCCAATTCTGAATCCACCTGGCCAAACTTCCCTGGATCCCATGCCTTCTAACTTTCTGAATAAGCCTACCGTGTGGAACCTTGTCAAATGCCTTACTAAAATCCGTATAGATCACATCCACTGCACTACTCTCATCTATATGCCTGGTCACCTCCTCAAAGAACTCTATCAGGCTTGTTAGACACGATCTGCCCTTCACAAAGCCATGCTGACTGTCCCTAATCAGACCATGATTCTCTAAATGCCCAGAGATCCTATCTCTAAGAATATTTTCCAACAGCTTTCCCACCACAGACATAAGGCTCACTGGTCTATAATTACCCGGACTATCCCTACTACCTTTTTCGAACAAGGGGACAACATTCGCCTCCCTCTAATCCTCTGGTACCATTCCTGTAGACAACGAGGAGATAAAGATCCTAGCCAGAGACTCAGCAATCTCTTCCTTCACCTTGTGGAGCAGCCTGGGGAATATTCCATCAGGCCTTGGGGACTTATCCGTCCTAATGTATTTTAACAACTCCAACACCTCCTCTCCCTTAATATCAACATGTTCCAGAACATCAACCTCACTCATATTGTCCTCACCATGATCAAGTTCCCTGTCATTGGTGAATACCAAGAGAAGTATTCATTGAGGTCCTCACTCACTTCCACAGCCTCCAGGCACATCTTCCCACCTTTATCTCTAATCGGTCCTACCTTCACTCCTGTCATCCTTTTTTTCTTCACATAATTGAAGAATGCCTTGGGGTTTTCCTTTACCCTACTCGCCAAGGCCTTCTCATGCCCCCTTCTTGCTCTTCTCAGCCCCTTCTTAAGCTCCTTTCTTGCTTCCCTATATTCCTCAATAGACCCATCTGATCCTTGCTTCCTAAACCTCATGTATGCTGCCTTCTTCCACCTGACTAGATTTTCCATCTCACTTGTCACCCATGGTTCCTTCACCCTACCATTCTTTATCTTCCTCACCGGGACAAATTTATCTCTTACATCCCGCAAGAGATCTCTAAACATTGACCACATGTCCATAGTACATTTCCCTGCAAAAACATCATCCCAATTCACACCTGCAAGTTCCAGCCTTATAGCCTCATAATTTGCCCTTCCCCAATTAAAAATTTTCCTGTCCTCTCTGATTCTATCCTTTTCCATGATAATGCTAAAGGCCAGGGAGCGGTGGTCACTGTCCCCCAGATGCCCACCCACTGAGAGGTCTGTGACCTGACCCAGTTCATTACCTAGTACTAGATCTAGTATGGCATTCCCCCTAGTCAGCCTGTCCACATACTGTGACAGGAATCCATCCTGGACACACTTAACAAACTCTGCCCCATCTAAACCCTTGGAACTAATTAGGTTCCAATCAATATTAGGGAAGTTAAAGTCACCCATGATAACACCCCTGTTATCTTTGCACCTTTCCAAAATCTGCCTCCCAATCTGCTCCTCTATATCTCTGCTGCTACCAGGGGGCCTATAGAATACCCCCAATAGAGTAACTGCTCCCTTCCTGTTCCTGACTTCCACCCATACTGACTCAAAAGAGGATCCCGCTACATTACCCACCCTTTCTGTAGCTGTAATAGTATCCCTGCCCAGTAATGCCACCCCTCCTCCCCTTTTTCCGCCCTCTCTATCCCTTTTAAAGTACTGAAATCCAGGAATATTGAGAATCCATTCCTGCCCTGGTGCCAGCCAAGTCTCTGTAATGGCCACTACATCATAATTCCATGTATGTATCCAAGCTCTCAGTTCATCACCTTTGTTCCTGATGTTTCTTGCATTGAGGTACACACATTTCAGCCCTTCTACCTTACTGTCTTTACACCGTTTATTCTGCTTCTCTTTCCTCAAAGCCTCTCTGTATGTTAGATCTGGCTTTACTCCATGCACTTCTTTCACTGCTCTATCGCTCTGGGTCCCATCCCCCTCGCAAATTAGTTTAAACCCTCCCAAACCATGCTAGCAAACCTACCTGCAAGGATATTGCTCCCCCTCGAGTTCAGGTGCAACCCATCCAATCTGTACAGGTCCCACCTTCCCCAGAAGAGATCCCAATGATCCAAAAATCTAAAACCCTGCTCCCTGCACCAACTCCTCAGCCACACATTCAACTGCCATCTCCTCCAATTCTTACCATCACTGTCATGTAGCACTGCCAGCAATCCTGAGAACGCCACCCTTGAGGTCCTGTTCTTCAGCCTTCTGCCTAGTTCCTGAAACTCACACTTCAGGACCTTATCCCTCTTCCTGCCTATGTCATTGGTCCCAACATGTATCACGACTTCTGGTTGCTTTCCCTCTCGTACCAGGATGTCGTGCACCCCGTCAGAGACATCCCGGACCCTGGCACCCGGGAGGCAACAAACCATGCGGGTGTCCTTCTCACGTCCACAAAATCTCCTGTCTGCTCCCCTGACTATAGAGTCTCCAATGACGACAGCTCTCCTCTTCTCCGTTCCACCCTTCTGCACCACAGGGTCAGACTCAGTGCCGGAGGCCCTGCCACCGTGGCTCACACCTGGTCGGTCGTCCCCGCCAGCAGTATCCAGGACGGTAAACTTATTATTCAGGGGAATGGCTACAGGGGTGCTCTGCACTACCTGTCCGGTCACCTTCGCTTTCCCCCCTCTGACTGACACCCAACAACCTGCTTCTGACAGCCCAGGTGTGACTACCTCCCTGTCGCTCTCATCCATGCCTCATTCTCCCTTATGAGTCGAAGCTGCTCCAGATTCCTTACACGGTCTTCCAGATCGCACAGCCATATGCACTTCTGTCAGATGTGACTCTGCGGGAGAGGAGAGTTCCCCCAAGACTGCCACAGCTCACATGAGAGGCACATCACAGTAGACATGGCCATCTTGAGGCAGTGGCTCCTGTAGATAAGACCGATGCTGGGGAGGGATGAGCCCCTGATGTATTGGGCTAAGTACACTATTCTCCACAGCCACTTCCATTTACCATTAAGCTGACTCCTACATCTCCACCGCTCCAAGGAATAAAGTCCTAGCCTGCCCTGCCTCTCCCAATAACTCAGACTTTCGAGTACTCACGGGCCACACAGTGACCATTGAACTTTGTCTAACGCTGTACATTGTTTACTCCTCCGGGATCATTAGCGGCTCTACTTTATCGGGAGTTCAAGGAGATTTTGCACGTCACCAAAGACTAGCCAATTTTTACAGATGTACCATGGAGAGCATTCTGGTAGGGAGGGGCCAGTGGAGGGGATTGGAAAAAGCGGCAGAGAGTTGTAAACTCTGCTAGCACCATCACAGGCACAGCCCTCCCATCACTCCCACCACTGAGGGCATCTGTAGGAGGTGGCGTCCATCATTAAGGACCCACACCACCCTGGGCATGCCCTCTTCTCAATGCTACCACCAGAAAGGACATTCAGGAGCCTGAAGACACACATTCAATGATTCAGGAACAGCTTCTCTCCCTCCGCCATCTGATTTCTGAATGGACAATGAACCCATGAACACTACCTCAGTAATTTGCCCTGCTTACAGTATATTTCCCAATGTAATTTGTAGTAATTTTACTGTACTGCTGTGGCAATACTACAAATTTCACAATGTACGTCAGTGACAGTAAACCTGATTTTCATTCTGGGCAGTAGGGAGATTCCCTCCTGCTTGATTGTGCGCGGTCTGTGTGTCAGTGAGTTCTGTCTCTTCTGTTTGCCGATGGTGGGTTAACGGGAAGGATTCTCCCTGTTTAAATTATCGACCTTTAGGGTCTGCACTTCCCCAGACCGTGTCTCCAGAGGGAGAGGCCGTGCTCTGAAGATCAGACCGCCGCTGCCTGTTCTCTGATGTTCCACTGACGCTGCGTTAATTCCAATGTGTTGACGGCTGTCTGTCCAGCGTTTATGCAGGCGAGCCCAACTCCGTGGGCTTGGCCGCGATTCAAAGGGCCAGGAAAGACTTGTACTGTGAGATCTGGCGCCGGGGCTGAGGGGAGTCGGATTTAGTTGTGTAAACCTTGGGAACAACCTCCCACTGGCTCCAGCGAGCTGAGAGAAACAGACGGCAACTTCAAAGGGGGAGTTCCCGGTGGCAGCGTGTGTCTTAGCATGGGTGTGTGCGCGCGTAGTGCGTGTGCGTGTGTGTGTGTGTCTGTGTGCATGTGTGTGTGTGTGTGTGTGTGTGTGTGTGTGTGTGTGTGTGTGTCTGTGTGTGTGTGTGTGTGTGTGTGTGTGTGTGTGTTTGTGTGTGTGTGTGTGTGTGTGTGTGTGTGTGTGTGTGTGTGTTTGTGTGTTTAAGTGTCTGTATGTTTGCCTCGGTGTGTACATATGTGTGGATGTGCACTGTGTCCCTGTGTGGCTTCCTTCGTCACTGCTCATCTATGTGTGTGTGTGTGTGTGTGTGTGCCAGGGTGAATATCTCTGTAGTTTGGGTCAGTGTGTTTTGTCTGTTCCTCTCAGTAACCCTCGCAAGTGTCTGTGTGTGTGGTGTGTGATTGTACGCTTGTGTGTGCGAATGTGTAACTGTGTGATGTGTGTGCATGTTTGTGAGAGAATATGTGTGAGTGTGTGTATGTATGAGTGTTTACTGTATGGGTTTGGTGTGTATGACTGTATGTGTGCAAGTGTGTTTAGTGTGCATGTGTGTGCGTGTCTCGCTCTCCCTTTCACATGCACTCAGACAGTTTCTATGATGAAGAATCTTGGCCCAAAACATTTCTTTATTCCCACCATAGATGCTGCCTGACCCCCACACACAAAATGCTGGAGGAACTCGGCCGTTCCTGGCCTGCTGCGTTCCTCCAGCATTTTGTGTGTGTTGCTCTGTCTCTCCCCTCTCTCTGTACCCCTGCGTGTTCCCCGTACCACGAGTTCACTCCCAGGCTAAAGGTGAACCATCTTCCGCGCACATCAGTCCCCGCTGGAGATCCGCGCTCAGAGCCTCCCCCGCCCGTCGGAGGGCAGTGGAGTTGCCCCGCCGCCGTTGGGTGGGCGAGCTCCAGGGTCCGGCGCTGGCCCTTTAAGGGGACGTGTTGGCTCCCTGCCTCTCACTGCAGCCCGGCATTCCTTCCCTGAACAGACTCTATATTCACAGTTCATCAACTGAACGCTGGCGCCATAACCCAGTCTTTAACAATAGCACTTTGAGCTAATACACAGACCACAGCCAATGCTCTCTGCGACATATAATTCATACAGGGATTGTTCAAAGAAACAGAGATTTTCCAGCACGCCTCCTATTTATATATATGCTTTTTATATACAATAAGAAACCTTCTTGTTATTGTACGTCGCTTTCAAAGCTTTCGTTCAAGTCTAACGCCGTGGCTGATTGATATTTACAGGGCTGGTACTTGCTGTGTTCGCCAGGCGCCTGCTTATCAGCGCGGGGAGGAAGCTCTCAGTGCCCGGACAGGGGGCGGCGGCAGGACAGGACAGGAGACTGAGCCTGACTCCTTCCTTCTCCCCTCCCGTCCCCCTTCTCTCTTTCTCCCCCCCTTCCCTCTCTCTCTCTCACTCACCTCTCTCTCACACACTCACTCCTCTCTCTCACACTCACCCTCTCTCTCACACTCACCCCTCTCTCACACTCACCCCTCTCTCACACATACACACCCTCTCTCTCTCAGACTCACTCTCTCTCTCACACACACTCACCCTCTCTCACACACACCCTCTCTCTCTCACACTCACCCTCTCTCTCACACACTCACCCCTCTCTCTCACACACACACCCTCTCTCTCAGACTCACCCTCTCTCACACACACCCCCTCTCTCTCACACACTCACCCTCTCTCTCACACACTCACCCTCTCACACACACACACCCTCTCTCTCACACACACACCCTCTCTCTCACACACTCACCCCTCTGTCACACACACACCCTCTCTCTCACACACTCACCCCTCTCTCACACACTCACCCTCTCTCACACACACTCACCCTCTCACACACTCACCCCTCTCTCACACACACTCACCCTCTCTCTCACACACTCACCCTCTCACACTCACCCTCTCTCTCACACACTCACCCTCTCTCTCACACACTCACCCCTCTCTCACACACACTCACCCTCTCCTCTCTCACACACTCACCCTCTCTCACACACTCACCCTCTCTCACACACACTCACCCTCTCACACACTCACCCCTCTCTCTCATACACACACCCTCTCTCTCACACACTCACCCTCTCTCACACACTCACCCTCTCTCTCAGACACTCACCCTCCCTCTCACACACTCACCCTCTCTCTCACACACTCACCCTCTCTCACACACACACCCTCTCTCTCACACACTCACCCCTCTCTCTCACACTCACCCTCTCTCTCACACTCACCCTCTCTCACACACTCACCCCTCTCTCTCACACTCACCCTCTCTCACACACACACCCTCTCTCTCACACACTCACCCTCTCACACTCACCCTCTCTCTCAGACACTCACCCTCCCTCTCACACACTCACCCCTCTCTCACACACTCATCTCTCTCTCACATGCTCACCCTCTCTCTCACACACTCACCCCTCTCTCTCACACACACCTTCTCTCTCACACACTCACCCCTTTCTCTCACACACACCCTCTCTCTCACACACTCACCCCTCTCTCTCACACACACCCTCTCTCTCACACACTCACCCCTCTCTCTCACACACTCACCCTCTCTCTCACACACACACACCCTCTCTCTCTCACACTCACCCCTCTCTCACACACTCACCCTCTCTCTCTCACACTCACCCCTCTCTCACACACTCACCCTCTCTCTCACACACTCACCCTCTCTCACAGACTCACCCTCTCTCACACACTCACCCTCTCTCACACACTCACCCTCTCTCTCACACACACCCTCTCTCACACACTCACCCTCTCTCTCACACACTCACCCTCTCTCACACACTCACCCTCTCTCACACACACACCCCTCTCTCACACACACACCCCTCTCTCTCAGACTCACTCTCTATTACACATATTCTCACATTCACACTGTCACACACAATCTCTTCCTCTCTCTCTCAAACATTTTTCCCTCTCTCTGCCCGCTCATCCTTTCTGTTTCTCCCCCTCTTTATCCGTCCTCTCTCTCTAGCTCTCCCCTCGCTCACACACACCCTTCCGATTTCTTCACCCATTTCTCATTTTCCCTTTACCCCTTGCTTTCTCACCCTCTCTCTATCCATCTCATCTTCTGTCCCTCTCCCCCTTATTTCAGTCTTTCCCCTTTCCTTACCCCAGTTCCCTCCCTCCCTCCCTCTCTTTCTCACACACTCTCCTGGCTCTCTTCCCTCCATTCCTCTGCCCCCTTGCTCTCTCACACTCTTCCTCCTCTTGTTTTTTTCTCCCCATCCTCCTTATCTCAGTACTTCCATTCCCCTCCCCCTCCCTTTTTCTCTCTCCAACCCTCACATATTCTCTTTTTCTCACCTCTCTCTCTCTTTACTACTCCCTCTCTCCTCCACTCACGTTCTAATCCTTTTCCTCCCACTCTTTCTCACACTTCCCGCTCTATCTCTGTCTGTCTCCCTTTCTTTTCTCTCTCTGTGTCTTGTTTTTTTTGTATCTATCTTCCCCCACTCTCTGTGTCAAACCTGCTGACAAAGTCTAAGCTGTCGTACTTCGGAGAGACGCCCTCTTCTTCAAACAGAAACCCACCATAGAAGTTCCCAGCATCCCTCTCACTCCTCGCCCTCCACACCGCCAGCTCTGTGTGATAAGCTTACTGTGCAGAACGTCATGCCGGAAACAGCACAGAAAAGGTTCGTGTAGATGTCAACTGGGACCAGAGGGTTTAGATTATGAAGACACGTAGTCCTCCTTTATTGTCATTTAGTAACGCATGCATTAAGAAATGATACAATATTTCCTCCGGTGTGATATCACAAAACACAGGACAGACCAAGACTGAAAAAACTAACAAAACCACATAATTATAACATGTAGTTACAACAGTGCAACAATACCATAACTTGATGAAGAAGTCCATGAGCACAGTAAAAAAGTTCAAGGTCTCTCAAATGTCCCACATCTCACGCAGACGGGAGAAGGAAGAAAAACTCTCCCTGCCATGCCCGACCACAGTCCGACTCTGAGTCGTCCGAAAACTTCGAGCTCCGATCAGCTCTCCGACACCGAGTACCGAGCGCCATCTCTATCCGAACGATTCGACCTCAATCTCAGTCACCAACAGTAGGCAAAGCTGGGGATTTTGAGGCCTTCCCTCCCAAAGATTCCCGATCGCACAGTAACGACAGCAGCGAACTCGTGATTCAGAAATTTCTCCAGATGTTCCTCTGTGCTTTCACGTCTGTCTCCATCAAATCAGAATTGTCCACAGCCCCTATTTTGAGTTACAAACAGACGTTAGATAGTCTGGAAGCCGTGGAGTGGCCTTCAAAGTTCAAGGTAAATTTATTCTCGAAGTATGTACTGTCACCACGCACAATGCTGAGATTCATTTTCTTACAGGCATTCACAGTAGAACTAAGAAACACAACAGAATCAGTGAAAAACTACGCACAGACTTACAAACAACCCACGTGCAAGAGAAGGCAAACTGTGCAAATATGAAAACAATGACAATAACAATAAATCGTTAAAATATAATTCTGGGAACATGTGTTGTAAGGAGGATTGAAAGTCTGTTGTGGAACCAGTTGAGAGGTGAGGTGAGTGAAGTTATCCACACTGGTTCAGGAGCCTGATTATCGAGGGGCACTCACTCTTCCTGAACCTGCTGGTGTGGGACCTGAGGCTCCTGCACCTCCTCCCAATGGCAGCGGAGACAAGAGAGCACGGCCTGGACAGGGATCCTTGATGATGGATAGATAGGTAGACACTTTATTGATCCCAAAGGAAATTGCAGTGTGACAGTAGCATTACAAGAGCACAGATATAAATATTAGAAGAGAAGTAAGAGAGAATTTAAAAATAAATTACCTCAAGGAGTCCAACAGGAGGGGTCATCACTTCCCAGTCTAATGGGGGGGTCATCACTTCCCAGTCTAACGGGGGGGGGGTCATCCCTTCCCAGTCTAACAGGAAGTGAGGGGGGGGTCATCACTTCCCAGTCTAACAGGAAGTGAGGGGGGGGTCATCACTTCCCAGTCTAACAGGAGTTGGGGGGGGGGTCATCACTTCCCAGTCTAATGGGGGGAGTCATCACTTCCCTGGCGATAGGTTGACTCATTGCTGAGCCAAATGGCTCTACAACCAACAGACTCATTAACCGGTGTGAATCACCACTCACCCCTGCGCTGAACTGAGTCTACAATCTACTGACTCACTTTCAAGGGCACTTTACAAATCATGTTCTCAGTATTTTTATACTTTTACACATTGCACTCCTTGTAGGTGTGCTGAATGGTGGGGAGGGCGTTTCCTGTGACGGACTGGGCCGTATCCATGACTTTTTGTAGGTTTTTTCTGGTCTTGGGCACTGTTGTTTACATACTGGGCTGTGATGCGTCTAGTCTGGTTACTCTCCACTGTGCGACTGTGCGAAGTTGGTCGAAGTTTTAGGTGCTTTCCTCGTAATGGACCCTACAGAGGTTTATCAAATCCCAGGTGGATGGTCACAGTCTTCCCCCCAGAGTAGGGGAGTCTAAAACGAAAGTAAATTCAAGTCTTTTACACAGAGAGTGCTGGGTGCCTCGAATGCATTGCCAGCGGTGGTGGAGACTCTCAGACCCATGGATATGCAGGAATGGAGGGATATGGACCTTGTGTGGGCAGAAGGGATTAGTTCTCACTACTTGCTGCTACCATCAGGCAGTAGGTACAGGAGCCTCAGGTCCCACACCACCTAGTTCGGGAACAGTCATTACCCCTCAAGCATCAGGCTCCTGAACCAGTGTGGATAACTTCACTCACCCAAACCCTAAACTGATTCCACAACCCACAGACTCGCTTTCCAGGACACTTTACAAATCATGCTCTCAGTACTTTTATGTTTTAACATATTGCCTTCGTTTGCACATTGATCACTTGTCAGTTTTTGTCTGTTTATGTATAGTTTTTTTTTATATATATAGCTTTGCATCTTCGCCATACCAGAGGACTGAGGACGGCTAAGTGAAGGATTCATACAACACAGGGACTGGCCCTGCAGCCCATCATGTCCGTGTCGACCTTTCTGCCCCTCTCTCTGTCCCAGTCCTGATGAAGGTGTGCAGACCAGAAACACAACGTTTCTGTGGTGTGTATAATATTTCAGTAGTATTGTGAATATATTTTAAAGGATTAAACATTCTTTGCTTGTTTACATAATCCATTACGGGTTTGTTTAAGAAGCACATGAATGGCAGACATTATCATGCCACCACGTCATATTCCAATGCCTCCCATAAGGAAAACTAAGCACTTGAGTTATCCCTGGCTCTCGTGTTTTTCTTTCAATTTGTTTCTAGAGTTGCAAAGCATAACAGCTTCTCTCTCCACAGATGCTGCCCGGCTTGCTGCACTTTCCGTTCTATCCAAGTGCCCGCCTAAATATCTCTTCAACACAGTGATTGTATCCGATTCCATCACCTCTGCTGGCAGCAAGTTGCAGATATCAACCAGTCTAGATCTAGAGTCCATCCCAACACTTCGCCATCTCAGACAGGGGAGAGAGAGAGAAAGAGAGAGAGAGAGAGAGAGGGAGAGAGGGAGGGAGGGAGAGAGGGAGGGAGGGAGAGAGAGAGAGATTGCTCCCACCACAATGAGAGGGGAGACCAATGGTTTGCTGTTTCGATGTTACAATCCGCCACATCGCTAGTCCGAGCCCCCCCAACTCAAAGACCAGCAGGCTGTCCCTCGCCATCAAGAGAGAAAGAGCGAAACCACTCGAGCGCAAGGGCCTTCTGACAGCGGCGCACACCGCCTGCTGTCTCAACGTTTCAGTCTCCCACGACACTCTAGTCGATGACATCGGCCAGGAATCAGGTCATCCACAGGGCCGCACCCGGAGATATTGAAATGCCAGGACGTTCGGCAAGTTCTGAGAGCGAGAGCCCACCACCCATGTATAACCACAGTTTGAGCGGCAGCTGTAGATCGTGGACTCTGACAGGACCCCAGAGAAGAGAGGAATTAAGCTGTTTTGTGGACAAACTGGAAGGAGTCACTCAGATCTGCAGAAAGCTCAGGCACCATCGCAGTCCTCCCACTGTTACTTCTGTACTCGCGGGCCTTGTCTTCAACCCCCAGACTCCCACCGCAGGTTCCCGGGTTCAATCCTGACCTCTGGTGCCATTGGATGTGGATTTTACGCGTTCTCCCTGTGACGGTGAGGGTTTCTCCCGGTGCTCCTGTCCCGTTCCACATCTCAACGATATGGTGCATTGATAAAATTTGGTGAGGGTCATTGGGGTCACACTGAACTCCTTCATCCTCCTGATTGAATTTTTGGAGGATGTGACTAAACACGTTGATGAAGGAAGAGCAGTAGATGTAGTGTGTATGGATATCAGGAGGCATTTGATAAGGTACCCCATGCAAGGCTTATTGAGAGTGTAAGGAGGCATGGGATCCAAGAGGACATTGCTTTGTGAATCCAGAACTGGCTTGCCCACAGAAGGCAAAGAGTGGTTGTAGATGGGTCATATTCTGCATGGAGGTCAGTCACCAGTGGTGTGCCTCAGGGATCTGTTCTGGGACCCTTACTCTTCGTGATTTTCATAAATGACCTGGATGAGGAAGTGGAGGGATGGGTTAGTAAATTTGCTGATGACACAAAGGTTGGGGGTGTTGTGGATAGTGTGGAGGGCTGTCAGAGGTTACAGCGGGACATCGATAGGATGCAAAACTGGGCTGAGAAGTGGCAGATGGAGTTCAACCCAGATAAGTGTGAAGTGGTTCATCTTGGTAGGTCAAATATGATGGCAGAATATAGTATTATTGGTAAAACTCTTGGCAGTGTGGAGGATCAGAGGGATCTTGGGGTCCGAATCCATAGGACACTCAAAGCTGCTGCACAGGTTGACTCTGTGGTTAAGAAAGTATACGATGCATTGGCCTTCATCAATCGTGGGATTGAGTTTAAGAGCCGAGAGGTAATGTTGCAGCTATATAGGACCCTGGTCAGACCCCACTTGGAGTACTGTGCTCAGTTCTGGTTGCCTCACTATAGGAAGGATGTGGAAACCATAGAAAGGCTGCAGAGGAGATTTACAAGGATGTTGCCTGGATTGGGGAGCATGCCTTATGAGAATAGGTTGAGTTTTTTAAAGCGTGACGTACCAGACATTCAGCCATTCTTGTGTGGCACGTGGCGTCAGGATTAACAGGGTCACATTATGAACGTTCCTGACTCAACCCTTGTATTTTTTACGAGGCCGAGTGGCTAGCTCGACACTCCACCCGGCACGGATGGAAAGCCTGCTTGGTGGTGGCCCGACCTGGATTCGAACTCGGGAACCTTCGCTCCGGAGTCCGGTGCTGATCTCACTGCGCCACCTGCCAGCCATAGGTTGAGTGAACTTGGCCTTCTCTCCTTGGAGCGACGGAGGATGAGAGGTGACCTGATAGAAGTGTACAAGATGATGAGAAGCATTGCTCGTGTGGATAGTCAGAGGCTTTTTCCCAGGGCTGAAATGGGTAGCATGAGAGGGCACAGTTTTTAAGTTGCTTGGAAGTAGGTACAAGGGAGATGTCAGGGGTAAGTTTTTTACACAGAGAGTGGTGAGTGTGTGGAATGGGCTTCCGGTGACGGTGGTGGAGGTGGATACGATAGAGTTTTTTAAGAGACTCCTGGATAGAGAGTGGTGAATCTGTGGAATTCTCTGCCACAGGAAACTGTTGAGGCCAGTTCATTGGCTATGTTTAAGAGGGAGTTAGATATGGCCCTTGTGGCTACGGGGATCAGGGGGTATGGATGGAAGGCTGGGGCGGGGTCCTGAGTTCGATGATCAGCCATGATCATAATAAATGGCGGTGCAGGCTCGAAGGGCCGAATGGCCTACTCCTGCACCTATTTTCTATGTTTCTATGTTTCTATAGATACATGGAGCTTAGAAAAATAGAGAGCTATGGATAAGCCTAGGTAATTTCTAAGGTAAGGACATGTTCGGCACAGCTTTGTGTATTGTGCTGTAGGTTTCTATGTTTCTATGTTCCTAATGCTGGTGAGGGTCACTGGGGACATGCTGAACTCCTTCATCCTCCTCATGCTGGTGAGCTTTCCTGCCCTTATAAAGTTGTCTATCAAGTAGAATTTAGAACCTCAGCCTAAAAATATCCACGCTGGTTATTTTTTTAAAGCTTTTTTTTCTTGTCAAGCAGGACTGCGTGGAAAAAGTGGTTCAGTGTGTTAGACTTTCTGCTCCTGGGTTTGAGGTTTATTCCCACCCTCGACTGATGGTCGGAAGGAATCTAGATTTATTTAATAATCACATGTACATCGCAGCATACAGTGAAGTGTGCTGTGTGCGATGACAGCCAACGCAATCTGAGGATGTGCCTGGGGGCAGCCCACCAGGATCACCACACATCCCAGAGCCAACATAGAGAGCCCTCAAAGTTCAGCAGAACAACAGGCAGCCAACATGAAACGAGTAACGACAGCAACTCAAAACTCTTTCCCCACATCTACCTACACACACACAGAGGCCTCCAACCCCACAACAGGCCTGCCGCCTCCAGACAGTGGCTGCAGGCTAGGGTTGCCAACTGTCCCGTATTAGCCGGGACATCCGTATATTGGGCTAAATTGGTTTGTCCCATACGGGACCGCCCTTGTCCCATATTTCCCCCACTAAGGTAGAGCGTTCCTATGAAACCGTTCGTAAGCTGAAATGGCAAAAACCACAGAAGCAATTACCATTAATTTATATGGGAAAAATTTTTGAGTGTTCCCAGACCCAAAAAATAACCTAACAAATCATACCAAATAACACATAAAACCTAAAATAACACTAACGTATAGTAAAAGCAGGAATGATATGATAAATACTCAGCCTATATAAAGTAGAAATAACGTATGTACGGTGTATCAGAATCGGGAAGATTAAGCCAAAGCCGATTTGTAGAAAAAAAATCACTCTGTACACGCATGCGCACGTCACACATGCGCACACAGGCGCCCGCACAAGACTTCACGGTCATAGTGGTCTTTCTCGGGGTAAACACAAGTGTCCCATATTTGACTGCTACTTTTGTCCCTTATTTGGGAGTGAGAAAGTTGGCGACCCTCCTCCAGGCCTATGGGACTCACTGACCTTTGGCTTCAACTTCTGGACTTGCTGTCCACGTCTTCGACCTCTGGACCACCACCCCAGGGTCCCGGGTTCCATCCTGACCTCCAGTGCTGTGTGTGTGTGTGTGTGTGTGTGTGTGTGTGTGTGTGTGTGTGTGTATTTTGCATGTTATCCCTGTGACCGTGTGGGTATCCCCCCCAGGTGCTCCGATCCCCTTCCGCATCCCAGTGTGATGTGTGGGGTCGTGTGTTCATTGGCTACTGTAAATCTCACCCTAGCGCGTGGACGAGGGGTAGAATCTGGGAGGGAGACGGGAGATCTAGGAGCACTTGAGACCAATCGGTGTAAAGCCTGTTTGATAGAGATGTGCCCATCCCCAACTGAGGAAAAGGATGAGATAATGTCCTTCTTGTTCTCCCTCCCCCCCACCATCACCCCTGCCCCCAAGAAAAAGGAAAAGAACTCAATAGACATCTCAGGTTTGGTGCCTAGGGTTGAAGAATCTGCTGTAGGTTATGGGGAGAAGGCTGGAGAATAATGTTGAGTGAATAATGAATCGAATAGCAAAGCAGACTCGATGGCCAAATACACTGATTCTGCTCCTATGTCATGTAGTCTTATGGCCTAAGGTGTTGACGGGAATGTGTGGGGAATGAAATGGGAGATGGTTGGCACCACCCATGGATTTATAGTTTCCTGGAGACAGACAGTGCCCGAAGTCGGGATCGAACCTGCGTCTCTGGCGCTGTGAGGTGCTGCGATCTCTTGAACCTCTCCCCTCCTTTATTCTTGATCTTTGCTGTTTCCCCTACCTCTAAGCTCTTACACTCCCTCTAACACTCTGTCCCTCGAGCCTGTCCCGGCTCTCAGTAAGACTGTGGTCAATCCGATCTGCCCTCTGCACCTTTTTCAAGGATCAAGGGTCAACTTTATTTGCCATATATGGATTAGGAATTTGCTCAGGACACAGCACGCAACAAAAAATAACATTCAACAATGATAAAGAATAAAGAATTATATGAAAGATAGAGGCTAAAATATGGATAGAGAATTCAATGTGCATAAATACACGAACACCAGCATGCATTTACAATAGAAACAGTATTATAAGAAGTGGCTTAAAGTGTTTACAGTGCAGACACTAAGATAATAGACTGAGGGGGGTGTGGGGGTCTAACTAGGTTGATCAGATTAACTGCCTGGGGGACAAAACTTTGAGGAACTTCCTGATAATCCCTGAAAACCAAAAATCTATCTTTTCACTGACTCTCCCACCTAGCTTCCTTGTCTAGACAGTGCCAAAGCTTCACCACACTTGGAGAGAAAGTATCTCACCTCATCTCCTACAGAAGTAGCCACCCATCTCCGAAACCTGTCCTTTGGCCCCTAATTTCAAGGCCCTTCCAGCAGCAGAAGCATTGCAGCATTCTCACACTGTTATCCCCTCCCTTCCCCAAACCCAGATCCTACATTTCAATACAATTTTGTTCAGAGATACAGCACAGTAACAGGCCCTCCCAGCCTAATGAGCCGACCCACCCCACCCAGTTACACCCGTGTGACCATTTAACCTGCTAGCCCGTAGGTCCTTCAATGTAGGAAGAAACCAGAGCACCCGGAGGAAACCCATGGGGTCACGAGAACGTTCGAGGTCCTTACAGACTGAGGCAGGAACTGAAGGCAAATCACTGTCAGTGTAAACCGTTACACTAACCACTTCGTCACAGTGCAGTAAATCATAAACACAAGAGATACTGGAAATTTTTAATGCTGGAGAAACTCAGCAAGTCAGGCAGCGTCTAGGGAGGGGAATAAACTGCTCACGTTTCAGCCCAAGACCCTTCATCAGGACTTTAATTACTTAGCAGGCCTTTACTGAACCTCATCCTTCAAAATCAAAGCTTCGTTCCATTACCTCCCACAGTTGTGAAGTTTATACAGCACAGAAGCAGGCCATTTGGCCCAATGAATCCATGCCAACCACCAAAATCTAAGTCGGGTTTATTGTCATCTGCACAAGTCCGTGTGTTCACAGGTGCAATGAAAAACTTTATTTGCAGCAGCACTATAGGTCTAGAGCATCAGGTGCACAAGAAAAATATAAATTGGACGTAAATTATACACAATTTTTACAAGGAAAACACAAGTAGAACAAAATAAACAAAGTCCATTTTAATAGAAAATGGTCACACTGTTTCTGTACTGAGATGGTGATTAGGGTTGTGCTGGGTGGATCAAGAACCGAACAGTTGAAGGGAAGTAGCTGCTCCTGAACCTGGTGGTGTGGGACTACAGGCTTCTGTACCTCCTGCCCGATGGGAGCTGTGAGAAGATGGCCTGGCCCGGGTGGTGGGGATCTCTGATGATGGATGTTGCCTTCTCGACGCAGTGGCCACTGTAGATGCTACCAGTGGTGGGGAGAGTTGTTCCTGTGATGTGCTGGGCTGAGTCCACTTTTCTCAGCAGCTTCTTACGGACCTGCACATTTGAATTGCCATACCAGACCGTGATGCAAGCTATCAGGACGCGTCTGTATAACAGTAAAGCTGTATAACTTATTAGAGTTTTCAATGGTAAGCTAAACCTCCTTACCCTCCTAAGAACGTCGAGAAGTTTGCTCGCCTTCCTTGTGAGTGTCCTGAGCAAATGCATCTGACTTCTGGTACCGGAATTGCAAAGTGTCTGACTGTAAAGCCCTAATTTGTGATTGGATCTGTGTTCAAAGTAAATTTATTACCACAGTACCTACTTGTCACCCATATACAACCCCGAGATTCATTTTCTCGCGGGCATACTCTGTAAATACAAAGGAACATAACAGAATCAATGAAAGACTGCACCCAACAAGATGGACAATGCAAACGTCAACAAAATGTGCAAATACATAAAGAAAATAATAATAATAAATAAGTAAGCAATAAATATCAAGGCAAAAAGATGAAGAGTCCTTAAAAGTGAGTCCATGGGTAGCGTAGAGTTGCCCTTAAACTCCCGTTCCCTTTAAGCTCTCTGAGTTCACTGTGAAGTTTATGTAGTGCTGTGTACTGTGTGGTAGACGTGATCAGCATGGTAACCCCCCTCAGTATCACCGTGTGCCAGGTTATCAGACGGTTGTTCCCTCTCACTGCCCAGCGTCCTGGAGCCTTTGAGCACTTTTGCTTATTTTCTTTCAAATCTATTGTGTTTATGGAACACCGGATTTAGTGAGCTTTGCCCGGGGTGATGTAACACCACCAAATATTTATTTATCCAATTTTTTCTGAATTTGGCCCATTCAAGTCTTGTGTTCCTTGATTTCCTTTGTTTGTTCAAATTATTTATAGTCCAGTGAAGCAAGCTACTGTTCGTCCTACTCAGTTTCCTAATTTGTTAATGAATTGGTCTTCCACTGAATGGAAGTATTTTCATAATATTTGAGGGGCGGCTTTTATATAGAAACACACACAATGTATTATTGGCCTTTGACGCCAGCTTCTCAGTGATAGTTATTTATGAGTTATACATAGCCACGGTTACCGGCCGGGTCGGAATCCAAAGGCTGCAGCATCACTTGGTCCAAATTATTCTGTTTCAGGATCTGGAATCCAGGAAAGATCTCACGAATTACGCAAGTCCCCTCTTCAGACAATCGGCTCACTTTTAGAATTCGTTGGGTTTGTTATCACAGACCCATGTCATGAAATTTGTTGTTTTAATGTAGAGTGCAGGACATAAAATGTACTTCCAGCTACAATAAGAAATACAAAAATAAATACATTTATAGTGCAAAAAGTCAGCAGAGTAGTGAGGTAATGTTCATGGGTCCCTGGTCCATTCAGAGTAGTGAGGTAGTGAGGGGTAGTGAGGGTTCAGAGTACTGAGGGTTCAGAGTACTGAGGTAGTGAGGGTTCAGAGTAGTGAGGTAGTGAGGGGTAGTGAGGGTTCAGAGTAGTGAGGTAGTGAGGGGTAGTGAGGGTTCAGAGTAGTGAGGTAGTGAGGGGTAGTGAGGGTTCAGAGTAGTGAGGTAGTGAGGGGTAGTGAGGGTTCAGAGTAGTGAGGTAGTGAGGGTTCAGAGTAGTGAGGTAGTGAGGGGTAGTGAGGGTTCAGAGTAGTGAGGTAGTGAGGGGTAGTGAGGGTTCAGAGTAGTGAGGTAGTGAGGGGTAGTGAGGGTTCAGAGTAGTGAGGTAGTGAGGGGTAGTGAGGGTTCAGAGTAGTGAGGTAATGAGGGGTAGTGAGGGTTCAGAGTAGTGAGGTAGTGAGGGTTCAGAGTAGTGAGGTAGTGAGGGGTAGTGAGGGTTCAGAGTAGTGAGGTAGTGAGGGGTAGTGAGGGTTCAGAGTAGTGAGGTAGTGAGGGTTCAGAGTAGTGAGGTAGTGAGGGGTAGTGAGGGTTCAGAGTAGTGAGGTAGTGAGGGGTAGTGAGGGTTCAGAGTAGTGAGGTAGTGAGGGGTAGTGAGGGTTCAGAGTAGTGAGGTAGTGAGGGTCCATGGTCCATTCAGAGTACTGAGGTAGTGAGGTACTGAGGGTCCATTGCACCGTTCAGAATAGTGAGGGTTTATTGACCATTCAGAGTAGTGAGGTAGTGAGGGGTAGTGAGGGTTCAGAGTAATGAGGTAGTGAGGTAGTGAGGGTCCATGAACTGTTCAGAGTAGTGAGGTGTATTCATGGGTTCATGGTTAATTCATAAATCTGATGATCCCAAAATATTGACATAAACCAATTTCTCCCGGGATCAATAAAGTATGACTATAACTATGACTATGACTAAAACCATAAGACACAGGAGCAGAATTAAGCCATTCGGCCCATCGAGTCTGCTGCACCATTTCACCATGACTAATCTACTTGCCTCTCAACCCCAGTGAGTGTGTGTCTTCAGGCTCCTGTACTTCCTCCCTGATGGCAGTTGTAGCAAGTACAGGACTCGATGGTGAGGGTCCTTAGCGATCTCACCCGGCATCACCTTTTGAATATGTCCTCGATGGTGGAGAGGCGAGTGTCCATGATGGAGGTGGCTGAGTTTATAACTCTTTGAAGCTCTTTCCCATCCTGTGCACTGGCGCCTCCTAAAACATTGGTGATGCAACCACTTGGAATGTCCTTCAAGGTACATCTGTAGCAATTTGCTTGTCTCTGATACCATGCCTGATCTCCTCAAGCTCCTAATGGTATGTAGCCACTGACCTTCATAATTGTGTCAAAATGTTGGGCTCTGGATAGATCTGCAGAGATGTCGACACACAGGAACTTGAAACTACTCACTGCGGACCCCTTGATGAGGACTGGTGTGTGTTCCCTCAATTTCCCCATCCTTTAGAAGGAAGTCCACAATCCACCAGTCTAGAATATGCGAGAAGTGGCCTAACCAGAGTTTTATAAAGCTGCCGTATAACTTTCTGACTCTTGAACTTGATGCCTCAACTAATGAAGGCATTGAAGAATGCAGTAGAACAGAGGGATCTAGGAATAATGGTGCATAGTTCCCTGAAGGTGGAATCTCATGTAGATAGGGTGGTGAAGAAAGCTTTTGGTTTGCTGGCCTTTATAAATCAGAGCATTGAGTATAGGAGTTGGGATGTAATGTTGAAATTGTACAAGGCATTGGTAAGGCCAAATTTGGAGTATTGTGTACAATTGTGGTCACCGAATTATAGGAAAGATGTCAACAAAATAGAGAGAATACAGAGAAGATTTATTAGACTGTTACCTGGGTTTCATCTCCTAAGTTACAGAGAAAGGTTGAACAAGTTGGGTCTTTATTCTTTGGAGCATAGAAGGTTGAGGGGGGACTTGATAGAGGTATTTAAAATTATGAGGGGGATAGATAGAGTTAACGTGGATAGGCTTTTTTCCATTGAGAGTGGGGGAGATTCAAACAAGAGGACATGAGTTGAGAGTTAAAGGGCAAAAGTTTAGGGGTAACATGAGGGGGAACTTCTTTACTCAGAGAATGGTAGCTGTGTGGAACGAGCTTCCAGCAGAAGTGGTTGAGGCAGGTTCGATGTTGTCATTTAAATTTAAATTGGATAGATATATGGACAGGAAAGGAATGGAGGGTTATGGGCTGAGTGCAGGTCAGTGGGACTAGGTGAGAGTAAGAGTTCGGCATGGACTAGAAGGGCCGAGATGGCCTGTTTCCGGCTGTAATTGTTATATGGTTGTATGATGAAGGCATTGGAATCAGCAAGGATTGAGCACATTCTTGAATGATTTCCTTTGTCTGCCCGGTAAATCTTCCTACAATGGAGCTTGGAAGAGAGCGTCTGGTTCGGAAATCTGCCTCAAACTACTGATGGCAACTAGGTTCTGTCTTCTGAAAATCTTTAGTGAAGCATTAAAACTTTGGCTTGAGAAAGAGGACAGAACTCCCCATAACTCTTTGACCTATTTTCATGGGGTCATTTATCTCCACCAGAGAGGACAGGAAGCCTTAGTTAGACATCTCAACAGAACTCACGAATTGAAAATAGGACGAAGCTCGTCAAATCTGTCTTGCCATTCTGAAACACCAGGGCTAAAACCTCAAATCCATGTTCTCTGACCCCTGTAATCTTTCATGCACTCCCCATCCAGCGATCATGAGCTTTAAAGACTCTGCTTCTCCACCACTCCTCAAGGACATGAGCTCCAAGCACTCTGTGTGTGTGTGTGTGTGTGTCCGTGTGTGTGGAATTTGCACTTTCTTCCTGTGACCATGGGGGTTCCCTGTCCCCTGGTGATCACATTCCCTCCCACATCCCAACAAAATGCAAAGTCTGTAGGTTAATCAGCTGCTGTAATCACACCCCCTCACACTAATATGTGTGTGTGTGTGTGTATCTGTGTGTGTATCTGTGTGTGTGTGTGTATCTGTGTGTGTGTTTGTGTGTGTGTGTTTGTGTGTGTGTGTGTGTTTGTGTGTGTGTGTGTGTGTGGGATAGAATCTGGGGGAGTCAAGGGGAATGTGGAGAAACCACACCTGGATTATTGTGTACAGTCTAGGAACTCTGATTTAGGAAATAAGTCTTTAAACTGGAAAGTTTGCAGATATTTATGAGAGTTACTCGTGGACTAGCAGGGAGGATGCTGTGGTCAGCAAGAACCAGATGGGCCAAAGGGCCTGTTTCTGTGCTGTATTACTTTGATTCTTTGCTGTATCATTGGATAATCTTCTACATTATTCGCAATGCCACCAATCTACAAACTTAGTGAGCCCCCCATCCACGTTTTCATCCAAGTCAGTTGTACAAACCACAAACAGCAGAGGCCCCAGTACAGATCCCTGCACCGCTCATGGCCTTCCATCAGAGAAAGCTTCCTGTAGGACCCTATAACTCAGAGAGGTACACAGAATCAGCAGGGCTGAATGCACCACAGTCTTTTTCCCAGGGTTAGAGGCACAGGTTTAATGTGAGAGGGGATAAAGATTAGCTTTATTTATCACATGTATATCAAAACATTGAAACATTGCATCGTTTTGCATCAACGAGCAACACAATTGGAGGATGTGCTGGGGGCAGCCCGCAAGTGTTGGCAAGCATCCGGCGCCAACACAGCGTGCCCACAACTCACTGACCCTAAAGTCTTTGGAATGTCGGAAGAAACTGGAGCACCCAGAGGAAACCCATGTGGTCACGTGGAGAACGTACAAACTCCTTACAGACAGCACTGAGATTTGAACCCTGATCACTGGCACTGCAAAGTGTTAAACAAACACGAGGGGCAACTTCTTCACCCAGAAGGCGGTCAGTCTATGAAGCACGTTGCCAGAGAAAGTGGTTCAGACAGGTACAGTAACAATGGACAGGTACACGGATAGGAAAGGTTTAGAGGGATACGGACAGGTACACGGATAGGGAAGGTTTAGAGAGATATGGACAGGTACACGGATAGGAAAGGTTTAGAGGGATACGGACAGGTACACGGATAGGGAAGGTTTAGAGGGATAGGGAAGGTTTAGAGGGATACGGACAGGTACACGGATAGGGAAGGTTTAGAGGGATAGGGACAGGTACACGGATAGGGAAGGTTTAGAGGGATATGGACAGGTACACGGATAGGAAAGGTTTAGAGGGATACGGACAGGTACACGGATAGGGAAGGTTTAGAGGGATAGGGACAGGTACACGGATAGGGAAGGTTTAGAGGGATATGGACAAGTACACGGATAGGAAAGGTTTAGAGGGAGGTGGACAGGGACATTGATAGGAAAGGTTTAGAGGGATACGGACAGGTACACGGATAGGAAAGGTTTAAAGGGATACGGACAGGTACACAGATAGGAAAGGTTTAGAGGGATATGGACAGGTACACGGATAGGAAAGGTTTAGAGGGATACGGACAGGTACACGGATAGGAAAGGTTTAGAGGGATACGGACAGGTACACGGATAGGAAAGGTTTAGAGGGATATGGACAGGTACACGGATAGGAAAGGTTTAGAGGGATATGGACAGGTACACGGATAGGAAAGGTTTAGAGGGATACGGACAGGTACACGGATAGGAAAGGTTTAGAGGGATATGGACAGGTACACGGATAGGAAAGGTTTAGAGGGATATGGACAGGTACACGGATAGGAAAGGTTTAGAGGGATACGGACAGGTACACGGATAGGAAAGGTTTAGAGGGATATGGACAGGTACACGGATAGGAAAGGTTTAGAGGGATATGGACAGGTACACGGATTGGAAAGATTTAGAGGGATATGGACAGGGAGGTCCATGTGGTCACACGGAGAATTTACTAACCCCTTACAGACAGCAGTGGGAATTGATCCTCGATTGTTAACCAACACGCAACTGTGTCACCCCATAGACACCATACAATCCCACCAAACCTAAACTTCTTTTATTCCTGGTTAGTCTCTGGCACCAGGTGATGTACTGAGGAGCATAGAAACATAGAAATCTACAGCACAATACAGGCCCTTCAGCCCACAAAGCTGTGCCAAACATGTCCTTACCTTAGAAATTACCTAGGGTTACCCAGAGCCCTCTATTTTTTTTAGCTCCATGTACCTATCCAGGGTTTTTTTAAAAGACCCTATCATATTAGCTTCCACCACCATTGCTGGCAGCCCATTCCACGCACTCACCACTCTCTGCGTAAAAAACTTACCCCTGACATCCCCTCTGTACCTACTTCCAAGCACCTTAAAATTGTGTCCTCTCATGTTAGCCATTTCAGCCCTGGGGAAAAGCCTCTGACAAACCACACGATCAATGCCTCTCATCATCTTATACACCTCTATCAGGTCACCTCTCATCCTCCGTCACTCCAAGGAGAAAAGGCCGAGTTCACTCAACCTGTTTTCATAAGGCATGCTCCCCAATCCAGGCAACATCCTCGTAAATCTCCTCTGCACCCTTTCTATGGTTTCCACATCCTTTCTGTAGTGAGGCGACCAGAACTGAGCACAGTACTCCAAGTGGGGTCTGACCAGGGTCATATATAGATGCAACATTACCTCTCGGCTCCTAAACTCAATCCCACAATTGATGAAGGCCAATGCACCGTATACTTTCTTAACCACAGAATCAACCTGTGCAGCAGCTTTGAGTGTCCTATGGACTCCGACCCCAAGATCCCTCTGGTCCTCCACACTGCCAAGAGTCTTACCATTAATACTACATTCTGCCATCATATTTGACCTACCAAAATGAACCACCTCACACTTATCTCTGTTGAACTCCATCTGCCACTTCTCAGCCCAGTTTTGCATCCTATCAATGTCCTGCTGTAACCTCTGACAACCCTCCACACTATCCACAACACCCCCAACCTCTGTGTCATCCGCAAATTTACTAACTCATCCCTCCACTTCCTTATCCAGGACGTTTATGAAGATCATGGAGAGTAGGGGTCCCAGAACAGATCCCTGAAACACACCACTGGTCACCGGCCTCCATGCAGAATATGACCCATCTACAACCACTCTTTGCCTTCTGTGGACAAGCCAGTTCTAGATCCACAAAGCAATGTCCCCTTGGATCCCATGCCTCCTTACTTTCTCAATAAGCCTTGCATGGGGTACCTTATCAAATGCCTTGCTGAAATCCATATACACTACATCTACTGCTCTACCATCATCAATGTGTTTAGTCACATCCTCAAAAAATTCAATCAGGCTCGTAAGGCACGACCTGCCTTTCACAAAGCCATGCTGACTATTCCTAATCATATTATGCTTCTCCAAATGTTCATAAATCCTTCCTCTCAGGATCTTTTCCATCAACTTATCAACCACTGAAGTAAGACTCACTGGTCTATAATTTCCTGGGCTATCTCTGCTCCCTTTCTTGAATAAGGGAACAACATCCGCAACCCTCCTTCGGAACCTGTTCCGGCCCCATTGATGATGCAAAGATCATCACCAGAGGCTCAGCAATCTCCTCCCTCGCCTCCCACGGTAGCCTGGGGTATAGCTCGTCCATTCTCATTGACTTATCCAACTTGATGCTTTCCAACATCTCCAGCACATCCTCTTCCTTAATATCTATATGCTCAAGCTTTTCAATCCGCTGTAAGTCATCCCTACAATCATCAAAATCCTTTTCCGTAGTGAATACTGAAGCAAAGTATTCATTAATTACCTCTGCTATCTCCTCCGGTTCCAAATACACTTTTCCACTGTCACACTTGATAGGTCCTATTCTTTCATGTCTTATCCTATTGTTCTTCACATACTTGTAGAATGCCTTGGGGTTTTCCTTAATCCTGCCTGTCAAGGCCTTCTCATGGCCCCTTCT
This sequence comes from Mobula hypostoma, assembly GCF_963921235.1. Classification (NCBI taxonomy): domain Eukaryota; kingdom Metazoa; phylum Chordata; class Chondrichthyes; order Myliobatiformes; family Myliobatidae; genus Mobula; species Mobula hypostoma. The sequence continues at coordinate 245,370,770 of NC_086098.1, forward strand.
GGCTCTCCTAATTTCCTTCTTAAGCTCCTTCCTATTAGCCTTATAGTCTTCTAGATCTCTAACATATCCTAGCTCTCTGAACCTTTTGTAAGCTTTTCTTTTTTTCTTGACTAGATTTATTACAGCCTTCGTACACCACGATTCCTGTACCCTACCATAACTTTCCTGTCTTATTGGAACGTATCTATGCAGAACTCCACAAAAATATCCCCTGAACATTTGCCACATTTCTTCTGTACTTTTCCCTGAGAACATCTGTTCCCAATTTAAGCTTCCAATTTCCTGTCTGATAGCCTCATATTTCCTCTTACTCCAATTAAACACTTTCCTAACTTGTCTGTTCCTATCCTTCTCCAATGCTGTGGTAAAGGAGATAGAATTGTGATCACTATCTCCAAAATAGTCATAGTCATAGTCATACTTTATTGAACCCCGGGGAAATTGGTTTTCTGAGAGACCTGACACCATACCAGGTTCATTTCCCAATACCAGATCAAGTACAGCCTCTCCTATTGTAGGCTTATCTACATATTGTGTCAAGAAACCTTCCTGAACACACCTAACAAATTCCACCCCATCTAAACTCCTTGCTCTAGGGAGATGCCAATCAATATTTGGGAAATTAAGATCTCCCACCACGACAACCCTGTTATTATTACACCCTAACTATAGAGTTCCCTATTACTGCTGCCATCCTCTTCCTTTCCCTACCCCTCTGAGTCACAGGGCCAGACTCTGTGCCAGAGGCATGGCCACTGTTGCTTCCCCCAGGTAGGTCGTCCCCCCAACAGTACTTAAGCAGGAATACTTATTGTTAAGGGGGACAGCCACTGGGGTACTCTTTAGCACCTGCTTCTTGCCATTCCCTCTCCTGACTGTTACGCACTTATCTGTCCCCCCAGGCTCCGGAGTGACTACCTGCCTATAGCTCCTATCTATCACCTCCTCACTCTCCCTGAGCAGATGAAAGGTCATCGAGCTGCATCTCCAGTTCCCTAACGGAGTCCCTAAGGAGCTGCAGCTCAACACACCTGGCGCAGATGTGGCCGTCCAAGAGGCTGGGAGTCTCCAGAACATCTGACATCTGACACCCAGTACAGAACACTGGCCTCGTCCTGTCTGTATTCTACACAGGCAACCTGCCTCGCCTCGACCCGTCTTCGCTGAAGCCCCATTAAGCCAAAGCCTTCCTACTCTGCCTCCCTCTATTCTATCACCCGCTCTGTAAAGCTGTCTCCTTTTAAACTCTCCTCGCTGTTGTAACTGACTGACGTCCATGCGCTTGTGCAGTTGTGCCTCGAGCCTCTGTCTGTCTGACCCTACCAACTGTGATTTAAGATTATGATTATGAAGACACGCAGTCCTCTTTTATTGTCATTTAGTAATACATGCATTAAGAAATGATACAATATTTCCTCCGGTGTGATATCACAAAACACAGGACAGACCAAGACTGAAAAAACTAACAAAACCACATAATTATAACATATAGTTACAACAGTGCAACAATACCATAACTTGATGAAGAACAGGCCATGGGCACAGTAAAAAAGTTCAAAGTCTCTCGAAAGTCCCACATCTCACGCAGATGGGAGAAGGAAGAAAACTCTCCCTGCCATGCCCGACCACAGACCGACTCTGAGTCGTCCGAAAACTTCGAGCCTCCGATCAGCTCTCCGACACAGAGTACTGAGCACCATCTCTGTCCGAACGATTCAACCTCAATCTCGGTCGCCAACGGCAGGCAAAGCCGGGGATTTTGGGGCCTTCCCTCCAGAGATTCTCGATCGCCCAGTAACAGATTTGGAGCCGCGGTCTCCAGGAGGGCCAGGTGAGAGGGGGGCGCCACGCCACACCCGGGACAAATACTCAGCCTAGTGGCACAGCAGGCAGAGCCTCTGCCACACACAGGGTTTGATCCCCACCTCTGGCACAACAACAAGAAAGCAGCAGCCACCATCAAGGAATCCCATCATCCAGGCCTTGCCCTCTTCTGGCTGCTGTCATCAGGAAGGAGGTTCAGGAGCGTTAGGTCCCACATCTCCAAGCTCAACAACAGTTATCACCCCTCAACCATCGGGCTCCTTCACTCACCTCAACACTGAATAACTTCACAACCTACAGACCACCTTTCAGAAACTCTTTACAACTCATGTTCTCAGTATTATTTTTTATTTGTTAAATTTGTCTTCTTTCACACATTGGTTGGTTGTCAGTCTTTGTTTATGTATGGTTTTTGTCATAAATTCTATTGTATTTCTTTAAACCCAGTGTCAGTGAGTTGTGAGCGTGTTATAACGCACAGGTTAGTGTCAGTGAGTTGTGAGTGTGTTATAACGTACATATTCGTGTGAGTTGTGAGCATGTTATAATGTACTAGTATCAGTGAGTTGTGAGCATGATATGATAGTGTTAGCTGTAAGCGTTCTATAATGTACAGGTTCATATGAGTTTGCGTGTGTTATAATGTACGGATTACTGTCAGCGATTTGTAAGCATGATATAATGTATAGGTTAGTGTGAGTTGTGAGTGTGCTATAATGTACAGGTTCATGTGAGTTGTGAGTGTGTTATAATGTACGGGTTAGTGTGAGTTGTGAGTGTGCGATAACGTACAGGTCAGTATTTTAAAAATGTTTAAGATTGAATTTTACATATATTTCACATATACAAATAAACAATAATAATAATTAAACTAAATAGCGAAGCATGTCCTCATGTTTTTCACAATCGTCAAAGGAAAAGAAATATAACATTTCACATACTTCACATATTTAACAAAGAAATAAAATAAAAACACATCAGAAACAAAAACCGTAGAAGCGCTCAACACCACACAGCTATTTCAAAACGACTGTGCGCCTTGACATCCAAGAAATTCCGAGAAAGGTTTCCACACATTTTGAATTTCTCCTGCCCTTCCTCTGGTTATGTAAGTCAGTCTCTCCAATACAATACAAGATATCATCTCCTTCACCCATACATGTATCGAAGGTATATCCATTTTTCTCCAAGATAAAGCTATCATCCTTCTGGCCTGCAGGAGTCCAAAGTCAATTAAAATTGACTGTTTTGAACTAACAGTAAAGTTCTTTGGATATATACCTAGTACACACATTTTTGCTTGGTGAGGCACCTTTACTCCAACAATCTCAGATGCAGTCTGAACAACTATTTTCCAGTATTTTTTAAATTTTGGACAGTCCCATACACAGTGAAACAGAGTACCCTTTTCTTCTAAACATTTAACACAATTGTCCGGGATGTCAGGGGACCAACTGCTCAGTTGAACTGGGGTAATATAAATTCTCATTAACCATTTGTATTGTAATAGCTTCATTCTCGTGTTAATTGATTGTTTTTGGGCTTTTAAACATGCCATTTCCCACTCAGTTTCTTGTATGTCCTCTTGAACATCCAGTCTCCATGCCTCCAGCCTGTCAATGGTGGACTCCTTATCATATGACATCGAAGCTGTATAGAACAAAGAAATCTGACTCCTCCCCTTTAGGTTTAGAAGTGTGAGATTTTCAAGATGTGATAGTGGTGGCTCAGATATTAAATGCTTATATTTTGATAGTATGAAATGTTTCAGTTGCAAATATTTTAAGAAGTGTTTTTTAGGAATATGGTACGTCTGAGACAATGGATCAAATATAATAGGATTACCATTCATACAAAGGTCCTCTATTTTCTGCACACCTTTGTCTGCCCAGATTCTGAAACCACCATCTGCTCTTCCTGCCCTGAAGTATGTATTGCCCCATATTGGGGAGAAGCGAGAAATGGGAGGAGTATCTTTAATATGCTGATGTGTTTTATACCAGATGTCAATAGTATTTTTGGGGAAAGGTTGTTCTTTCCAGATTTCTTGGGTCTGCAGAGTATAGATAGAGCTTTAGTGGGAGGTTTGGTACTGATGCCTGTTCAATATTTACCCAGGCTGGAAGGGCCTCCATTGAGAAATAAAACATTGCAGAACGTAGCTGAGCAGACCAATAATACCATTTCAGTTTCAGGAGCTGTAGCCCTTCCCTTCCATAAGGCAGCTATAGCAGCCTAAATCTCAGTCTAGATTTTATATTATTCCAAATGAATTTACGAAAAATACTATTAAGCTTATCAAAAAAATGATTTTGGTAGTGGGAGAGGAAGTGATTGAAAAAGATATAGAAATTTTGGTAATATATTTATTTCGATCATGTTTATATGGCCAATCATTGATATGGGCATTGTTATCCATCGATCCAACGTCTCCTTCACTTTGCCCCCTAGTGGGTCATAGTTTGTTGGGATGATCGTATTAATTTCAGGGGAAATTTTGACACCAAGGTAGGTAAATCCTTCCTTTGCATTTATAAATGTTTTTTTTTATGACTAGTTTCAATCTTTCTTCTTTGTTCAAAAACAGTATTGATGATTAGAGTTGTTAATGTTATAACCAGAGAACTGCCCAAACAATTCAATCTGTTGCATTAAGTCTAGAATACTGACGGATAAACTTGTTAAAAAAAGAATCACGTCGTCAGCATATAAGGATATTCTATGTTCCTGTTCTCCTCGCTGGATGCCCGACAGGCCTGTCTACGTTCTTATTGCCATAGCCAGGGGTTCTATGGTCAGTATAAACAACATCGGTGACAAAGGAGATCCCTGGGGAGTAGATCGCTCCGAGATGACTGGGTTAGAAACTATACTGTTTGTTAAGACACTGGCTATTGGATTTGTATATAAAATCTGAATCCATTTAAGGAAGTTCTTTCCAAATCCAGATCTAGGCCATATATTAAATAAATATGGCCATTCCATTCTATCGAAGGCCTGCCGAGCAACCAGTGATAATACTGCTGTATCTTTCACGTCAAATTTTTCATGAATTATGTTAAGAACTCTCCTAATATTATGGAATCCTTGGCATTTTTGCACAAAACCATTCTGATCATTATGAACTAGATGTGGGATATAAGGATCTAATCTTCTTGCTAAGGCTTTACAAAGTATTTTTGTGTCTGATCCAATTAGACTTATCGGTCTAAATGAAGAACATTCTGCAGGCGATATGCCTCGTCAGTGTCAGTGAGTTGTGAGCGTGATGTAATGTACAGGTTCATGTGAGTTGTGAGCGTGTTATAACGTATCGGTTAGTGTCAGTGAGTTGTGAGCAGTCGATAACGTACAGGTTAGTGTCAGTGAGTTGTGAGTGTGCTATAACGTATGGGTTAGTGTGAGTTCTGAGTGTGCGATAATGTATAGATTACTGGAAATCTGCTATAACGTAGGAGCTGTGTGTGAGCTTGCTATAATGTACTGGTTAGTGAGTTGTGAGCCTGCTATAATGTACAGGTTAGTGTCAGTGAGTTTTGAGCGTACTATAATGTATGGATTACTGTTAGTGAGTTGTGACCGTGCTATAACATACAGGTTCGTGTGTGTTGTCAGTGTGCTATTACGTATGAGTAGGTGTCCGTGTGTTGTGACCGTGCTATAACATACAGATTCATGTGAGTTGTGAGCGTGTGATAACGTACGAGAAGGTGTCAGAGAGTTGTGAGCATACTATAATGTACAGGTTAGTGTCAGTGATTTATGAGTGTGATATAATGTACAGGTTAGTGTGAGTTGTGAGCGTTCTATAACATACTGGTTCATATGAGTTGTGAATGTGTTATAATGTACGGATTACTATCAGCGAGTTGTGAGCGTGCGATAACATGTGGGTTAGTCTGAGTTGTGAGCTTGCTATAACGTACAGGTTCATGTGAGTTGTGAGTGTGCTATTACTTGCAAGTAGGTGGCTGTGTGATGTGAGCGTGCTATAACATACAGATTCGTTTGAGTTAGAAGCATAGAAAACCTCCAGCACGATACAGGCCCTTTGGCCCATAAAGCTGTGCCGAACATGTCCCTTCCTTAGAACTATCTAGGCTTTACCCATAGTCCTCTATTTTTCTAAGCTCCATGTAGCCATCCAGGAGTCTCTTAAAAGACCCTATCGTCTCCACCTCCACCACCGCTGCCGGCAGCCCATTCCACGCACTCACCTCTCTCTGTGTAAAAAACTTACCCCTGACATCTCCTCTGTACCTACTTCCAAGCACCTTAAAATTCTGCCCTCTCATGCTAGCCATTTCAGCCCTGGGGAAAAGCCTCTGACTATCCACACGATCAATGCCTCTCATCATCTTATACACCTCTATCAAGTCACCTCTCATCCTCCGTCGCTCCAAGGAGAAAAGACCGAGTTCAGTCAACCTATTCTCATAAGGCATGCTCCCCAATCCAGGCAACATCCTTGTAAATCTCCTCTGCAGCCTTTCTATAGTTTCCACATCCTTCCTGTAGTGAGGCGACCAGAAATGAGCACAGTACTCCAAGTGGGGTCTGACCAGGGTCCTATATAGCTGCAACATTACCTCTCGGCTCCTAAACTCAATCCCATGATTGATGAAGGCCAATGCACCGTATGCCTTCTTAACCACAGAATCAACCTGCGTAGCAGCTTTGAGTGTCCTATGGACTCGGACCCCAAGATCCCTCTGGTCCTCCACACTGCCAAGAGTCTTACCATTAATACTATATTCTGCCATCATATTTGACCTACCGAAATGAACCACCTCACACTTATCTGGGTTGAACTCCATCTGCCACTTCTCAGCCCAGTTTTGCATCCTATCAATGTCCCACTGTAACCTCTGACAGCCCTCCACACTATCCATAACACCTCCAACCTTTGTGTCATCAGCAAATTTACTAACACATCCCTCCACTTCCTCACCCAGGTCATTTATAAAAATCACAAAGAGTAGAGGTCCCAGAACAGATCCCTGAGGCACACCACTGATCACCAACCTCCATGCAGAATATGACCTGTCTACAACCAGTCTTTACCTGCTGTGGGCAAGCCAGTTCTTGATCCACAAGGTCATGTCCCCTTGGATCCTATGCCTCCTTACTTTCTCAATAAGCCTTGCACGGGGTACCTTATCAAATGCCTTGCTAAAATCCATATCCACTACATTCGGAAGGCCAGGGATGTTGTGGGGATGGAGCTGGACTCTCTGATGGTGGTGTCTGAAAAGAGGATGCTGTCCAAGTTGCATGCCATCTTGGGCAATGTCTCCCATCCACTACATAATGTACTGGGTGGGCACAGGAGTACATTCAGCCAGAGACTCATTCCACTGAGATGCAGCACAGAGTGTCATAGGAAGTCATTCCTGCCTGTGGCCATCAAACTTTACAACTCCTCCCTTGGAGGGCCAGACACCCTGAGCCAATAGGCTGGTCCTGGACTTATTTCCTGGCATAATTTACATATTATTATTTAACTATTTATGGTTTTATTACTATATTATTTATGGTTTAACTGTAATGAAAACCAATTTCCCCCGGGATCAATAAAGTATGACTATGACTATGACTATGACTATGACTACCTACGACTCTACCTTCATCAACATGTTTAGTCACATCCTCAAGAAATTCAATCAGGCTCGTAAGGCACGACCTGCCTTTGGCAAAGCCATGCTGACTATTCCTAATCATATTATGCCTCTCCAAATCTTCAGAAATCCAGACTCTCAGGATCTTCTCCAACAACTTACCAACCACTGAAGTAAGACTCGCTGGCCTATAATTTTCTGGGATACCCCTACTCCCTTTCTGGAATAAGGGAACAACATCCGCAACCATCCAGTCCTCCGGAACCTCTCTCATACCCATTGATGATGCAAAGATTATCGTCAGAGGCTCAGCAATCTCCTCCCTTGCTTCCTACAGTAGCCTGGGGTATATCCCATCCGGTCCTGGTGACTTATCCAGCCTGATGCTTTCCAAAAGCTCCAGCACATCCTCTTCCTTAATATCTCCATGTTCAAGCTTTTCAGTCCACTTCAAGTCATCCCTATAATCACCAAGATCCTTTTCCGTACTGAATACTGAAGCAAAGTATTCATTAAGTACCTCTGCTTTCTCCTCCAGTTCCATACACACTTTTCCACTGTCACACTTGATTGGTCCTATTCTCTCACGTCTTATCCTCTTGCTCTTTACATACTTGTAGAATGCCTTGGGGTTTTCCTTAATCCTGTCCGCCAACGCCTTCTCATGGCCCCTTCTGGCTCTCCTAATTTCATTCTTAAACTCCTTCCTACCAGCCTTATAATCTTCTAGATTCCTATGATTACCTAGTTTTTTGAACCTTTTGTAAGCTCTTACTTTATTCTTGACTAGATTTACAACAGCCTTTGTACACCACGGATCTTGTACCCTACCATCCTTTCCATGTCTCATTGGAACGTACCTACTCAGAACTCCATGCAAATATCCCCTGAACATTTGCCACATTTCTTCCGTACGTTTCCCTGAGAACATCTGTTTCCAATTTATGCTTCCAAAATTTCATGTCAGTTGTGAGTGTGCTGTAACATACAAGTAGGTGTCAGTGTGTTGTGAGCGTGCTATAATGTACAGATTTGTGTGGGTTGTGAGCGTGCGATAACGTAGGTGTTGTTGTCAGTGAGTTGTGAGTGTGCTATAACATATGGGTTACTGTGAGTTGTGAGCGTGCTATAACGTACGGGTTAGTCTGAGTTGTGAGCGTGCTATAACGTGCAGGTTCGTGTCAGTTGTGAGCGAACTATAACGTGCAGGTTCGTGTCAGTTGTGAGCGAACTATAATGTACAGGTTCGTGTCAGTTGTGAGCGTGCTATAACGTACGAGTAGGTGTCAGTGAGCTGTGAGCATGCTGTAGTATACAGGTTAGTGTCAGTGAGTTCTGAGCGTGCTATAGTGTACAGGTTAGTGTCAGTGAGTTGTGAGTGTTCTATAATATAGGGGCTAGTGACAGTGGTGAGCATGCTATACCGTATGGGTTAGTGTCAGTGAGTTGTGTGTGGGCTGTAACGTACAGTTTATTGTGAATTGTGAGCATGCTATAATGTATAGGTTAGTGTCAGTGATTTGTGAGTGTGATATAAAGTACAGGTTAGTGTGAATTGTGAGCGTGATATAAAATATGGATTAGTGTCAGTGATTTGTGAGCATGATATAATGTACAGGTTAGTGTGAGCTGTGAGGGTGCTATAACGTACGGGTTGTTGTCAGTGAGTTGTGAGCGTGATATAACGTATGGGTTAGCGTCAGTGAGTTGCATGTGTGCTATCATGTACAGGTTAGTGTGAGCTGTGATCATGCTATAATGTACGAGTAGGTGTCAGTGAGGTTTGAGCATGCTATAACGTACAGGTTTGTTTCAGTGAGTTGTGAGTGTTCTATACGTATGGGCTAGTTAGAGTTATGAGCATGCTATAACGTACGGGTTAGAGTCAGTGGGTTGTGAGTGTGATATAACATACAGGATAGTGTGAGCTGTAAGCATCCTATAACGTACAGGTTTGGATGAGTTGTGAGTGAGTTATAATGTACGGATTGCTGTCAGTGAGTTGTGTGCATGCTATAACGTTCGGGTTAGTATCAGTGAGTTGTGAGAGGGCTATAATGCATAGGTTAGTGTCAGTGAGTCGTGAGTGTGCTATGTTGGTGCTGGAAGACACTTGCCATAAATCCTCATACTGTGTTGGTCATTGTGACAAACAAGATATTTCACTGTATGTTTTGATGTACATGTGATAAATAAAGCTAAATCTTATTGAATCAACAAAAGACTCGGCAAAACAAGACCTTGGTGCAAAGGAACAAGTTCATGGTAGCGCAAGAGATGGTCTCTAGTGTTCTGTTGCTGAGGCCGTGTTAGGGTTGTGCACTTTCGGTCAAGAAATTAATGGTAGTTGTTCCTGAACCTGGTGGTGTGGTCTGGAGTGTGGTGGGGTGTTGGGGCAGAGGCAGACGGTTTGAAACGTGGATCATGCGTGTGGTTGTGATCTGCTACAGCAAGTGTTAAGGAGCCAGGTGGGGGTCGTCTCCGAGCTGTGATTTGTCTGCATTTCCCTCCACTCCCTTTAAACTCACCGGATTATCGAGCTCAGCTGAAAAATTATCATTAACTCTTCAAATGTGTGAAATTTGCCAGCATGCTGCCTGGATTAGAGAGGACATCTTTTGAGGAAATGTCGAGAGAGCTAGGCCTTTTCCTCTCTGAATCAAAGGTGACGTAATAGAGGAGTACAAGATAAAGATTAAGTGATTTTTTCCAAGGTCCAAGGCATAATTTTAGGGTGATCGGAGGAAAGGTTAGTAGAAGTCACTCAAGTTGAGTATGATGTTCTCCAAAGTGGAGGTGAGAGTGGATATCAGACTGCTGCAAAATGACAGCAGTAATGGGGAAGAGGAAATGACAGAGGAAATGAATGAGTATTTTGAGTCAGTCTTCACTGTGGAAGACCCTAGCAGTATGCCAGAAATTCAAAAGTATCAAGGGGTGGATTGAGTGTCGTTGCTATCACTAAGGGGAAGGTGTTTGGGAAGCTGAAATGTCTTAAGGTAGATAGGTCACCTGGATCAGATGGACTACACGTCAGAGTCATAAAAGAGATTGTGGAGGTATTAGTAATGATCTTTCAAGAATCACTAGATTCTGAAATGGTTCCGGAGCACTAGAAAATTACAAATATCACTCCACTCTTTAAGAAGAAAGGGAGCCAGAAAAAAGGGAATTGTAAGCCAGTTAGTCTGACTTCAGTGGTTGGGAAGATACTGGAGTCCATTGTTAAGGATGACATTTTGGGGTACCCGGAGGCATGTGATAAAATAGGCCAAAGTCAGCATGGTTTCTTTAAGGGGTAATCTTACCTGAGAAATCTGTTGGAATTCTTTGAGGAAATACAAGTCTGGATAGACAAAGGAGAATTGGTGGATGTTGTTTACTTGGATTTTCAGAAGGCCTTTGACAAGGTGCCACACATGAGGCTGCTTAACAGAATAAGAGTCCCTGGTATTACAGTAAAGATACCAGCATGGACAGAGGATTGACTGACTGGCAGGACTGGTGTCCTTTTCTGGTTGGCTGTTGGTGACTAGCGGTGTTCCACAGGGGTCAGTGTTGGGAGCACTGCTTTTCACATTATATGGGTGACAGAATTGATGGCTTTGTGGCCAAGTCTGTGGATGATACGAAGAAAGGTGGAGGAGAAGGAAGTGTTGAGGAAGCAAGGAGTCTGCAGAAGGACTTGGACAGATTAGGAGAACAGGCTAAGAAGTGGCAGATGGAATATAGTATAGGAAAGCGTATGCAGACACCCCACCTCTCCCGGAACTTCCGGGAGTCTCCCGCATATGAATAGTGGCTCCTGATGCCCACAAATTATGTACAATATCACGGAAATCAATTTTTTTGAGAGCGAGCGAGCAAGAGAAAGCAAGGGAGAGCGCATGAGCGAGAGAGAGACAGAAAGCAAGCGAGAGAGCAAGAGAGCGCGTGAGCGATCACGAGAGAGAGAGAGCGCGCCATGGCAGAGTGTTCCAAAAAAAAGAAAATATAAAACGTACGTCACCCCAGACTACACTAAAGTGTACCCCTCCCTAATAGGGGTCAAAAATAATGACAGTGTTGCTCGCTGCTCTGTTTGCAACAGTGACTTTTCTATTGCCCATGGTGGGTTAAGACTGTAAAAGACATGTTGAGTTGAGTTTAACCGGTGTCATTCGTTCATTAGCATAGCTAACGTTATTTAACTAGCTGCTAAGGAGCTACTCTATTGCAGACATCCCACCTCTCCCGGAAGTTCCGGGAATCTCCCGCAAATTGATGGTGCTACCTCCTTGAAATGAGTTTTGGCAGGGTGGGATGTCTGCATATGGACATGCACTTTGGTAGAAGGAATAAAGGTGCAGACTAATTTCTAAATGGGGAGAAAATTCAAAAATCAGAGGTGCAAAGCGATTTGGGAGTCTTTGTGCAGGATTCCCTAAAGGTTAACTTGCAAGTGATAAGGAAGGCAAATGCAATGTTAACATTCATTTTGAGAGGACTAGAATTCAAATGCTGAGGCTTTATAAGGCATTGGCCTGACTGCACTTGGAGTTTTGGGTCAGAAGTTTTGGGCCTCTCATCTTAGAAATGATGTGCTGGCATTGGAGCAGGTTCACAATGATTCTGGGAATGAAAGGGTTAACGTATGAGGAGCGTTGGATGGCTCTGGCCCTGTACTCACTGGAGTTTAGAAGGAAGTGGGGAGGGAAATCATATTGAAACCTATTGAGAATTGAAAGGTCTTGACAGAGTGGATGTGGAGAGGATGTTTCCTATATTGGGGGAATCTAGAGGGCACAGCCTCGGAGTAGAGGGACATCCATTTAGAACAGAGATGAGGAAGAATTTCTTTGGCCAGAGGTTGGTGAATCTGTTGAATTTATTGAGTCATTGAGTATATTTAAAGTGGTGGTTGATAGGTTCTTGGTTAGTCTGGACGTCAAAGGTTACGTGGGGAAGGAAGGGGAATGGGGTTGAGAAGGAAAATAAATCAGCCACGACAGAATGGCGGAGCAGACTCGATGGGCTGAATGGCCTGATTCTGCTCCTATGTCTTGTGGTTTTATGGTTCGGGTGGATTGCCTAAATGGAGAACGCCTGTGCGTGACCTTGTTTAGCACAGGAGGCTGACGCGCAGGCAGGCATCCCGCGATTCTTGACAGAATGGGGTCAAGGACCAGGGGCATGGAATACCAGAAGACTGGGGACCCTTCACTGCTGTTATGTTGTGTCATCATCTTCCACCAGTTCCACCACTGTTGCCTTGGTTGTATCACTCTTTGTCTGGGACCTCCCCTTGGACCTTACCACCATGGGCGACCCTAAACACCAGACGGCTAGACTCCAGACAACATCACTCTTGGGATCTCAGGAACTCACAAGCTTCACCACAACAACAAGGTGACAATCCTCAGAGAAGGAAAGGATATGACAGTCCCGCCATCCCGGGAATTAACCTTATGAACCTACGCTGCACTCCCTCAATAGCTAGAATGTCCTTCCTCAAATTTGGAGACCAAAACTGCACACAGTACTCCAGGTGTGGTCTCACCAGGGCCCTGTACAACCGCAGAAAGACCTCTTTGCTCTTATACTCAATTCCCCTTGTTATGAAGGCCAGCATGCCATTGGCTTTCTTCACTGCCTGCTGTACCTGCATGCTTACCTTCAGTGACTGATGAACAAGGACACCTAGATCTTGTTGTACTTCCCCTTTTCCTAACTTGGTACCATTTAAATAGTAATCTGCCTTCCCGTTCTTACCACCAAAGTGGATAACCTCACATTTATCCACATTAAACTGCATCTGCCATGCATCTGCCCAGTCACCCAACCTGTCCAAGTCACCCTGCTCAGGTGTCAATCCTCAGAGGAATGTTTGGGAGGATGTTAGAAGTAGTCTTCTTTTGTAGAGAATGGAGGGGTGGTGGTAGGGACAGATACATTAGGGAGGGACATTTTGGAAACTCTTTGGTGACATGGGTGACAGAACGATGGAGGACTAAGTGGGCTGGAAGCATTATATTGATCTTGGAGGGGGTTAAAGGCTCGGCTGAACTGTGCTATGCCCTAAATGAAGGTGGGTTTGGGTGCTGGAGACACAAGAGGCTGTAGATGCCAGAATCTGGAGTAACAATAAGCTGCTTGGGGAACTCAGTGGGTCAGCAGCATTTGAGGGGGAAATGGACACTGGATATTTCAGGTCGAGACCCTTAGTCTGGTCCTGTGAGATCTATTTTTGACAGTATAAAGATGGGAGTTTGAGGGGTGACTTTATAGAGGTGTATAAAATCAGGGAGAATGCCTATCGTTTTCTCTCCCAGGGAAATGGGAACGAAAAACTGGAGGGTGTAGGTTTAATGGGAGGGGGAAGATTTCATTGGGATCTGAGGGACAACTTCTTCACACAATTGGTGGAGGGTACATGGAACAAATTGTCAATTGTGGTAGAAACAGCTACTGTTGCAACCTTCAAATGGCATTTGTACAGGTGCAGGGTTAAGGCAAAGACTTAGAGGGGTGTGGGTCAGATGCAGGTAAATGGGACTGGCTTGGCTAGCATGGACGAGTTGGGCCAAGCAGCTTGTTTCTGTGCTGTATGACTGTGACTCAAAGACCTGGACTTTCAGAAAGCCTTTGATAAGGTCCCACATAGGAGGTTAGTGTGCAAAATTAGAGCAAATGGTATTGGGGGTAGGGTACTGACATGGATAGAAAACTGGTTGGCAGACAGGAAACAAACAGTAGGGATTAATGGATCCTTTTCAGAATGGCAGGCAGTGACCAGTGGGGTACTGCAGGGTTCAATGCTGGGACCGCAGCTGTTTACAATATACATTAATGATTTAGATGAAGGGATTAGCAAATTTGCAGATGACACAAAGCTGGGTGGCAGTGTAAAATGTGAGGAGGATGTTATGAGAAAGCAGGGTGACTTGGACAGGTTGGGTGAGTGGGCAGATGCATGGCAGATGCAGTTTAATGTGGATAAATGTGAGGTTATCCACTTTGGTGGCATGAACAGGAAGGCAGATTACTATTTGAATGGTGTCAAGTTAGGAAAAGGGGAAGTACAATGAGATCTGGGTGTCCTTGTTCATCAGTCACTGAAAGTAAGCATGCAGGTACAGCAGGCAGTGAAGAAAGCTAATGGCATGTTGGCCTTCATAACAAGGGGAGTTGAGTATAGGAGCAAAGAGGTCCTTCTGCAGTTGTACAGGGCCCTGGTGAGACCACACCTGGAGTATTGTGTACAGTTTTGGTCTCCAAATTTGAGGAAGGACATCCCAGCTATTGAGGGAGTGCAGCGTAGGTTCACGAGTTAATTCCCAGGATGGCAGGACCGTCATATGTTGAAAGATTGGAGTGACTGGGGTTGTATACACTGGAATCTAGAAGGATGAGAGGGGATCTGATTGAAACATATAAGATTATTAAGGGATTGGACACACTAGAGGCAGGAAACATGTTCCTGATGTTGGGGGAGTCCAGAACCAGAGGCCACAGTTTAAGAATAAGGGGTAGACAATTTAGAATGGAGTTGAGGAAAAACTTTTTCACACAGAGAGTTGTGGATCTGTGGAATACTCTGCCTCAGAACGCAGTGGAGGCCAATTCTCTGGATTCTTTCAAGAAAGAGTTAGATAGAGCTCTTAAAGATAGCGGAGTGAAGGGATATGGGGAGAAGGTAGGAAAAGGGTACTGATTGTGGATGATCAGCCATGATCACAGTGAACGGTGGTGCTGGCTCGAAGGGCTGAATGGCCTACTCCTGCACCTATTGTTTATCCCCGCCATCCAGGCCATGCCATCTTCTCACAGCTCCCATCGGGCAGGAGGTACAGAAGCCTGAAGTCCCACACCACCAGGTTCCTTCCCACAGCCTTCAGGTTTTTGAACTGACTGACACAATCTTAATCACTTCCTCAGTATTACGACCACTTTGTTCTACAACGGACTTGTTTGTATTTATTCTAATTGTGTTGTAAAAATGTTGTTAATTTACATCGACTTTGCTTGTGAATTCTGCTTATATGATGCTTAGTGCCTGTGATGCTGTCTGAAGTTTTTTTTGCATCTGGGCATACGTGTACTCGTGCAGATGGCAAAAAACTTGAGTTCAATCAAATTCTTAGTGAGAAGCGACATAGGGTCAGAAAATGTAGAACCTTTGTGGGTAAAGCCAAAAAAACTTCAAGGGCAAAAGGACCCTGATGGGAATTATATACAGGCCTTCAAACAGTAGCCAGGATGGGAGCTACAAATTACAGCGGGAGATAGAAAAGACACGTCAAAAGGGCAATGGGGGATTGCAATATGCAGGTAGACTGGGAAAATCAGGTTGATGCTGGATCCCATGAGAGAGAATTTGTAGACTGCCTATGAGATATGGGCAGTTTGTGGTCGAGGCTCCAAGGGAAGAGGCAATTCCAGGAAAAGTATTCAAGGGAAGTCAAAAAAAGGCAGGGGGGAGGGCATCAAGGTTAATTCCCGGGATGGCGGGACTGTCATATGTTGAAAAATTGGAGCGACTGGGCTTGTATACTCTGGAATTTAGAAGGCTGAGAGGGGATCTTATTGAAACATATAAGATTATTAAGGGATTGGACACGCTGGAGGCAGGAAGCATGTTCCTGCTGATGGGTGAGTCCAGAACCAGGGGCCACAGTTTAAGAATTAGGGGTAGGCCATTTAGAACGGAGTTGAGGAAGAACTTTTTCACCCAGAGAGTGGTGGATATATGGAATGATCTGCCCCAGAAGGCTGTGGAGGCCAAGTCTCTGGATGCTTTCAAAAAAGAGATGGATAGAGCTCTTAAAGATAGCGGAATCAAAGGTTATGGGGATAAGGCAGGAGCTGGATACTGATTGTGGATGATCAGCCATGATCACAGTGAATGGCAGTGCTGGCTCGAAGGGCCGAATGGCCTACTCCTGCACCTATTGTCTATTGTCTGTAAATATTGCAAAAATTATCAGGAAGGTAGTGGCTTTTAAAAACCAACTGAAGGCAACTAAAAAGGTAATGGGGGGGGGGGGAGAAAAGATTAAATATCAACACAAATGAGCTAATAATTAAAAGCCCATATCAAAAGAGTAAAAAAGAGAGGATGTCAGACTGCTGAAGAGGTAGGAATTAGAGCAGAGGAATGGAGGATGAACTAAGTTAACTATCTTTTGTCAGTCTTCATCATGAAAGATACCTGTAGTATGCCAGAAATTTGAGAGCGTCGGGGGCAGAAGGAAGTGTACTGAGGAGAAGGTGCTTGGGAAGATAAAAGGTCTGAAGGTAAATTAGTCACCTGGACCAGATGGACTACACCCGGGGTTCTGAAAGAGGTGGCTGAAGAGATTGTGGAGGCAAGAGTCACTGGAGTCAGCAATGGTTCCAGAGGACTGAGAAATTGCAAATGTCGCTCTGTTTTTTTTTAAGAAGGAAGGGTTTTCAACTTAGTGTGAGGTGATTGATGCTGGACATCCAAACCAGGGTAGGTGCTATATGGTGAATGGCAGGGCACTGACAGGTGTTGTGGAACAGAGGGTCCTGGGAGTACGAATAAAATGTTCCCTGCGGGTGGCCACGCAGGTAGACAGAGTGTTTAGCATGTTGGTCTTCAGAATCAGAATTATTATCACCGGCACGTGTCGTGAAATTTGTTAACTTAGCAGCAGCAGTTCAATGCAATACATAATATAGAGGAAGAAGAAAAATAATAATAAATAAATAAGCAAATCAATTACGGTATACGTATATCGAACAGATTAAAATCGTGCAAAAACAGAAATAATAAAAAAGTGAGGTAGTGTTCACGGGTTCAATGTCCATTTAGGAATCGGATGGCAGAGGGGAAGAAGCTGTTCCTGAATCGCTGAATGTGTGCTTTCAGGCTTCTGTACCTCCTAGGGGATGGTAAAGGCGAGAAAAGCACACGTCCTGGGTACTGGGGGTCCTTAATAACGGACGCTGCCTTTCTGAGACACCGCTCCTTGAAGATGTCTTGGCTACTTTGTAGTCTACTACCCAAGGTGGAGCCGACTAAATTTCATCAGTCAGGGGATGAAGTTTAGGAGTAGGGACTTTATACGGGTTGTTGGTGAGACTGCACTTGGAGTATTGTGTGCAGTTTTGACTCCCCTGTACATCGTCAAGCTGGAGAGCATGCAGATTTATGAGATTGCTGCCTGGCCTGAGTTACAGGGAGAGGTTGGCTACTCCTCGATCATTGTTCGGGAGACCACCCTGTATAGAAGTTCATGAGGGGTATGGATAACGTGAATGGTCAGTCTCCCCCGGGGTTGGGGACTGGAGGTCATGGTACAAGAGGGGAGAGGGAGACCTGAGGGGTAACAGGAGCCGGTGAGTACGGGACTGAGGTGCCAGAGGGGGTGGTCGATGCGCGTACAATTGCGACAATTAAAGAGCCATTTGGACAGGTAAATGGGGGGGGGTAATGGGCTGAAGTGAGACTAGCAGGGAGGATTACTGTGGTCGGCACAGAACAGTTACGCCCAAGGTCCTGTGCCGCGCCGTTTGACTCCAAACTACAAAGAGTTAAAGGAAAATCCTATTTCTATCCCGCCTTTGTGAGCTGAAAGACACGCGAGGCCGAAGCGGACTAATAGATTCCTTTAAAGCATGAGGAAGTGGGTGGTCCGACCAACTTCCAGTGACAGGAGGTGAGTGTCGGGTTGTCTATCGCCGTCGGCCGGTCCCTCCCAGCAACTCATCCACAGGGACCACGGCGGGGAGCGGAGAATGGGTCCGCTCTCCGCCGCCTGCAGAGACCCCTGACACTGTGTGAGACAACACTGTGAGCAGCGCCGCGGGGTCCGGGAGAACCTGGATCAGCCAAGAAGCTCTCCGGGAAGCGGCGCTAGGAAGTGAGTTTATTTATTTTCGGGAGGTAATGACGTTTGTGAAATCCTAAACTTGCTCTCCTAGAGAGAAAAAAAATTAAACAATCTCTTTTGCTTTGAATGCGTAAACTGTAAATTGTTGAGAATATCACTATTGTTTTTTTAAAAAATACTTTATTAAAGTTTGCATACACTTTTAAACTTGAATAATACGTTATGCAATCCTCAACTTGCAAAGATCAAACATAAATAACGGGGAGGATGAAAGGACGTCCGTTTGCAAGAAAGATTTGGAATAATGTCTTAAGAGCCGGCGGGTTACTTTGGAAGGTTTCGGAAGATTGAAAATTTTTGCAAACTCAAACTTAAAATTTGCAATATGATCATTTCTTCTGCAAAGTTGCAACGTTGTCATTTCCCTGTTTCTGCAAACTTTTAAAAAATTGAAACCTATTTCTGTACTTCTTGCGAACATGTAAAATTTACATTTTTTTGTGTTGCAAATATTTACAATTTGCAGCTGGACCGGTTTTTGTATTTGCAACATAACAATTTTATCGTTTATTGCAAACATTTATCATTTACAATAAGACCGTGTCTCTTTTTCTAAAATGTGATTTGGGGTGTTCATGCTGTGGAAAGTTGTCACAACGTTCCACGTTGGTTTTAAAACTTTTTGCAAAGCTTTTGGAAACGTTTTTTAACTAAGTCTTTTCTTCTCTCTCCTCCCTGTCCTTGAATGCCGAACAGTTCCTCGCCCCTCCCGCTCCCTTCTCTCACTTGTGAATGACCTCTCCCCCGAGCCGCTACCCTGGCGTCGCATGTTCGGCTCCCGACGCTCGTCCGTCGTGCGGAGACTGTGGAGAAACCGGTGCGGGGCGGTGGGCGTCGCAGGAGGAGAGGGCGGCCGGAATGAGGACCTGCAGGCCGGGCTGAAGCCGGTCACCCAGTCACTCTTCAAGAAGCTGCGGGACGATCAGCTGGAGACGCTGGCGCGGGCGGTGGAGGGCGGCGCCGAGGAGCGCGGCGGCTGCGTCTACGTCCCCGGGGGCGAGGCGAACCCCTGGCCGCCGGTGCTGACCTGCCGGCTGTTCCGTTGGCCCGACTTGCGCTCGCCGCACCAGCTCAAGCGGCTCTGCATCTGCGAGTGCTCCCCGAAGGTCGCCGAGGAGGCCGGCGTAGTGTGCTGCAACCCCTATCACTTCAGCCGGCTGTGTGAGCCCGGTGAGTCGGGGCAGGGGACGGAGGACAGGGGCCGGGGGGTGGGGAGGGAGGACTGGGAAGCAGACGGGGTTCGTGGGACGGTGGTCGTGAGGGGAGAGAAGACGGGGGGCGGGGGTGGGGGGTGGTGATATCCTGCCCGACGGTAGCTGCGAGTCTGCATGGCTCGGATGGTGTGGATCTTCGGTTGCTGCCACCTCGAGACACTGCCAAGAAGATCTCATCCGAAGATCCCTATCTCACGAAGACAGGGCGAAGAAGGGCTGTGCCCGTGATAGACCGGGCTTTGTCCACTGTTTTCTGCAACCTCGACCCTAGCGCTGGACACTAGGGATTGATCCAGTGATCCTGGGAATGGAAGGGTTAACGTACGAGGAGAGTGTAATGACTCAGGGCCTGTACTCACTGGAGTTTAGAAGAATGAGGGGTGGGGTGGTGGGGGGAATCTCATTGAAACCTGTTGTGAAAGGTCTCGAGTGGCTGTGGAGAGGATGTTTCCCATAGTGGGAGAGTCTATGACCTGAGAGCATAGCCTCAGAACACAAGGACGGCCTTTGGAATTGAGATGACGAACTTTCATTATCCATAAAGTGGTGAATCTGCGAGACAGGGTTGATGTGTTCTTGATTAGTCAGGGAACTG
This sequence comes from Mobula hypostoma, assembly GCF_963921235.1. Classification (NCBI taxonomy): domain Eukaryota; kingdom Metazoa; phylum Chordata; class Chondrichthyes; order Myliobatiformes; family Myliobatidae; genus Mobula; species Mobula hypostoma. The sequence continues at coordinate 245,390,919 of NC_086098.1, forward strand.
GGAGAAAGAAAAATAAATCAGTCATGAGCAATCGTAGAGCAGAATCATTGGGCTGAACAGCCTAATCCTGCTCCTTTGTCTTGCCCTTTCTGTTTGATAACAGCCAGTGGGGTGGCACCTACCTGAGTGGGTCTTTCTCACTCCCCTCACTCATCCAAACCTACCTCCTTGCAAACACAGCGCTGTCCTGGGTGAGTTGGTAGGGCAGGTGTGTGGGTAAGGATGAAGGGCACTGGGTTGAGGGCTGGGGTTGAAGATGAGCCCGTTGCCACGCACTGGAGGATCGGTCAGCCCCGTGGTGGCACCAGAGACGCCAGTTTGATCCTGACTTCTGGTTGTCTGTGTTGGTTCCCTCCCATGTGATGTGTAGGTTTGCTGGGTTGATCTGTGGGTGCAGGGGTAGAATCAGGCGGTCAGTTGTTGGTACGGACTGGGTGAGTCTACTCGGACTGAAACTTAGATAGGTATGTGAACAGAGGAGTGGAGGGAGATAGACCATGCGCTGTGTAACTCTGGCATTGTAGTTGGCACGGACGTTGAGCCAAAGACCCTGCCTCCAAACGGGACAACTGGAGTGTCTCTGGGGAATATGGAGCCAGAAAAAGGCAGCTATACCTACTGCAGCCCCATCCCAGCCACCCCCTCGGGGGGGGGTGGTAAGTGAGGGGCCAGCGTGGGATTTACCCATGAGGTTTGTGGTCTTGAGTGATGGGGGTATGTGACTGGTGAGAGGGACAGTTGTCCCGGTCAATCCTAATCACGAGATGGATAGGTTCTGTGGAATGCATCTCATTCTGCAGCAGTCAGTGTGTGTGAGTGTGTGAGAGTGTGTATGTGTGTGGTAAGAGTACAGGAAGTGGTGGATACAGCCCGGTCCATCTCAAGCAAAGCCCTTTCCACCAATGAGTGCATTTACATGGAGCTCTACCCTAAGAAGGCAGCATTCATCATCTAGAACCCCCACCTCAGGCAGGGGTACAGGAGCCTGACACCACCCGGGGCAGGAAAAGTTATTACCCCTCAACCATCAGGCTGCTGAACCAGTGTGGGTAACTTCACTCACCTCAGCTCAGAACTGATTCCACGATCTACAGACTCTCTTCCAAGGACTCTTTACCACTCGTGTTCTCAGTATTGTCTTTATTTTCACAGTGTGTCGTCTTTTGTACCTTGGATGTTGGTCAGTCTTTGGAGTGAGTCATTTAAAGAGGTCTTTCAGCCAAGCTTGTCCACGACAACAATGGTGCCCAAAACGTTGGTCTCATTTCTCTGTATTTGGTCTGATTGTCTGTTTAAGTGTAGTTTTATTGTAAAATTCTATAGTTTCTTGTCTCTGTAAATGCCTACAATTAAATGTATCACGGGTAGTATATGGTAACATGTATGTACTTTTGCTAATAAATTTACTTTGATCTTTGAGGCATTTTTCCAATAGTGGAGAGGCTAGACTTGTTCCCAGGGTGGAGGGTGGCTTAATCTGCGCCGGGGAGGATGGAATATTTTCCATGGAGGAGGTGGGACCTGGTAGGAGTGTGTTAGAGGGGGCAGGCAGCCCACTGGTGAAGTCCCAGTCACAGCCTGAGCCAGGCCGGCAAGCTGACCTGGGATTTCCTGGGGTCACTTCCGTCTGAGGTGGTTTATTTACCGCAGTGGGAAGCTGCTTTGCAATCCGCTTGTCCGGTTTGGAATAAACAGGGAGTCTTGATTGTTCCGGCAGCAGCTCCACCTCCTTCCTCCTCACTTTGGCTTCTCTTTCTTGGGCCTACTGTACCGGAAATCTGCATCTCACTGCCACCAAAAGCACTGAGGGCGGGGGTGTCCAAGGGGTAATGTCTGCCAGCAGTCGGAATCAGGTTTATAATCACTGAGGATTCGAGTACAGGAGCAGGGAGGTACTACTGCAGTTGTACAAGGCCTTGGTGAGACCACACCTGGAGTATTGTGTGCAGTTTTGGTCCCCTAATCTGAGGAAAGACATTCTTGCCATAGAGGGAGTACAAAGAAGGTTCACCAGATTGATTCCTGGGATGGCAGGACTTTCATATGATGAAAGACTGGATGAACTAGGCTTATACTCACTGGAATTTAGAAGATTGAGAGGGGATCTGATTGAAACGTATAAAATTCTAAAGGGATTGGACAAGCTAGATGCAGGAAGATTGTTCCCAATGTCGGGGAAGTCCAGAATGAGGGGTCACAGTTTGAGGATAAAGGGGAAGCCTTTTAGGACCAAGATTAGGAAAAACTTCTCCACACAGAGAGTGGTGAATCTGTGGAATTCTCTGCCACAGGAAACAGTTGAGAACAGTTCATTGGCTATATTTAAGAGGGAGTTAGATATGGCCCTTGTGGCTAAAGGGATCAGGGGATATGGAGAGAAGGCAGGTACAGGGTTCTGAGCTGGATGATCAGCCATGATCGTAATGAATGGCGGTGCAGGGTCGAAGGGCCGAATGGCCTACTCCTTCACCTATTTTCTATGTTTCTATGATGTATCATGCAATTTGATGTTTAGTGGTAGCAGCACAATGCAAGACAAAAGGTACTATAATTAGAAAAATAAAAGAATAGCTTACAAAGGGGACTAGTGAGGTAGTGTTCATGGACCGCCTAGAAATCTGAAGAAGCTGTTCCTAAAGTGTTGAGTGTGGGACTTGAGACTCCTTTACCTCCTCCTCGCTGGTAGGAGTAGCCCGGGATGGCGAGGATCCTTAATGATGGATGCTGCCTTTCTGAGGTGCCACTTCTTGTTCTTGACGTTGGGGAGGGAGGGTTGTGCCAGTGATGGAGATGGTTGAGTCTACAGCTTTTTCCCATGCTGTGTGCTGGCCCCTCCACACCAGACTGTGATACAGCCCGTCAGAATTAGATTATGAGAACACTCAGTCCTCTTTTATTGTCATTTAGAAATGCATGCATGCATTAAGAAATGATACAATGTTCCTCCAGAGTGATATCACAGAAAAACAGGACAAACCAAAGACCACATAATTATAACATATAGTTACAGCAGTGCAAAGCAATACCATAATTTGATAAAGAACAGACCATGGGCACGGTAAAAAAAAAGTCTCAAGTCCCAATCGACTCCTGAGTCCCCGATTGCAAGCGGCAAAAGGGAGAAACTTCCTGCCATAAACCTCCAGGCACCGTCAACTTGCCGATACATTGGAAGCAGCCGACCACAGCCGACACTGAGTCCATCCGTCCGAAAACTTCAAGCCTCCGACCAGCCCCTCCTATACAGCCTCCCGAGCGCCATCCTCTGCCGAGCGCCATCCTCTGCCGAGCGCCTTCGACCTAGCCCCGGCCGCTGAAACAAGCAAAGCCAAGGATTCGGGGCCTTCTGCTCCGGAGATTCCGGACCACACAGTAGCAGCAGCAGCGAAGTGGGCATTTCAGAAGTTTCTCCAGATGTTCCTCCGTACTCTCACGTCTGTCTCCATCAAATCAGAATTGTGCACGGTCCCCTACTTGACAGATTACAGATATCATTCACGGAGAGGCCACGCGCGCTGCGTCGCGCCGTCATCTTCTCCTCCTCCTCTCCGTTGTACATCTGTAGAAATTTGCTCGGGTCTTTGGTGTCATTGGGAGAGGTGAAAACAGACCCTAAGGCCTATCAAGTCTGTGCTGACTGTCACCACCAGTTTATACTGTTCCCACTTTATTCTCCCCATATTGCTGTCAGCTCCCCCCATCACAAATTCTCCCTTCACCCACACACCAGAGTGGGGTGGGTGGTTAACCCACTGACACTGCATGTTGTTGGGATCCAGTAAGACTGAAATGCACAAAGTAGAAATGTCTAGTACCAGATGATCTGTATTTAAAGGTGGGCAGGGGGGAACACTCAAAGGAGATTTATGGGTCAGTGTCGGGCACCTGGAGTGTGTTGCCAGTTATGGTGGTGGAGGCAGATATGATGGAGGTGTTTAAAGGGCTTTTGGACGGGCAAAGTTCAGAGAGTGGAGGGATAGGGACAGTGTGTAGGCTGAAGGAATTAGTTCAGTTTGGCGATTTTAACTGGAATATCTTTATTCTTATCACATGAACAAGGAGACATTAGGGTGCAAGCCTACAGTTCCCTGAAAGTGGCTATATTGGTACATAGGGTGGTACATGTGGCATACTTGCCTTCGTAGGTCGGGGCATTGAGGTTAAAGGTAATTGGTTTATTATTGTCACATACAGTGAAAAGCCTTTCTTGCATACTGTTCATACAGATCAGATCATTACATACTACATTCAGCTTCTTAGCCCGTCACTCTGACTGGGGCATAGTTCGCCAAAAGCAGCTCGCCAGAATCCACTGACCTGGGCCAGTCCTTCAAGTTGTCCCCAGGTGTAGATGATCTTTGAAGATCCCTCCTCTCCCAGGGATGAGGTCTTTGCAGCTTCTGTTGGCATTTCTCCAGCTCTGGGTTTTTTTTTACGAGATGGGGTTACTAGCCCATGCCCAGCCCTCCCTTTTGCGGCTGGGCTTGGGACCGTCTATGGTGGAGTTCGTGCATTGAGCTACAACAAGGTAAATGTTGTAGTGTTTCACTGGATTCATAGTGAGACAGCACAGAGACGGGCCCTTTCACCCAATTGGTCCATGCTGACCAAGATGCAAGCCTAAAGCTAGTCTCATCTGGTTTGGTGGAAGGGCAACATCTCCAATGCTGCTGGATTCATTGAGTTCCTCCAGCAGATTGTTTGATGCTGTGGATTCCAGCATCTGCAATCTCTCATGTCTCCAGGCCTGTGAAAAGTCTCTTTGTCATTAGACCATAAGATATTGGAGCATAATTAGGCTATTCGGCCCATTGTACCTGCTCTGCCATTCCATCTTGGCTGATTTATTATCTCCCTTAACCCCATTCTCCTGCCTTCTCCCAATAGCCTCACTAATCAAGAACCTATCAACCTAAACTTTAAATATACCCAGTAACTTGGCCTCCACAGCCATCTGTGGCAATGAATTCCACAGGTTCCCCACCCTCTGGCTGAAGAAATCCCTCCTCTTTAGTATTCAAGTTGCTTCTATATGTTATATTTTTGTTCTGTTGATGTTTAATCTCGTGCTTGAAGCACGGTACCGCACTGTCTACCCTGTGTGCTTAGACGGGTCAGTGCAAACTTTATTGTGTGCTTGATCCCTGCAGTTATGTTGGCACTGTTGCCTGCACTGTGTAATCCACAAATTATAACCCTTTCTGGGAATTGTGCCAGGCTGCTTTTCCAAGATTTCCATGGAATTTGAAGCCAGTGCCAGCCTTTGCTGTTACGAGAGCAAGTTGTGCATTTTTCTTGACTGCGTGTTTCTGGCGTCGAGGTTGGGGCTGCTCTGCATACCAGAGACTGCTTTCACTGTTCTTAAAGGAGTCGATGTAGTTCATTCATTGTTCTGGGATGTGGGCTGGACCAGTAGGGGATTTGAGGTGGTCCACTGTGTGGTCTTCATGCATGTCCTTGAGGTTCTCAATCCTGAATGTCCCTTCTCCACTCAAGCACCCCCTGGGCTGCACATTCCTGGGAGTCAGTCAGGAAGTTGCAGTTCCTCATGGAGGCTTCTTGAGCTCCTGAAGACTCCACTGTGGCAGGGGGCTTGGAATTGTGTGCTTGCTTGTTGGGGGGGGGTGGAATCTGGTGTGGGACTTGAGTGTAACCTGGTCAACGCAACATCAATTGCAAGCACTTGACCTTGGAGAAAATGTGGGCTTTGGTGCGTCTGGTGAATTAGAGTGATTGAGAACGGGCAGATACAGCCCCGTCTATCACAGGGAAAGCCCTCCCCACCATTGAGTACAATTATATGGAGTGTGGCCACAAGAAAGCAGCATCCATCATCAAGCACCCCCACCATTCCAACTGTGCCCTCTCCTCACTACCACCATTAGGTAGGCAGCACTGGAGCTTTAGGTTCCACGCCATCAGATTTAGGAAGTTATTACTCTTCAACCATTAGGCTCCTGAACTAGAGTTGAGGTGAGTGAAGTTATCACTCATCTCAACTCGAAACTGATTCTGCAACCTACAGACTCACTTTCAAGGAGTCTTTCAACCTGTGTTCTCAGTAATTTTTTTTTGTTATCTGTCTTCTTTTGTACATTAGTTGTTGCCGGACTTGCGTATAGTTTTCATAATTTCTATTGTATTTATTTTGCTGTAGATGCCTGCAAGCAATAAATCTCAAGTACATAAGTATTTAGATAATACTTTTATTTTGTGGAGACAATCTAGGCCTCAGAAACACAGGGCATCACTGCCTCAGAGGAAGGGGATGAATCACGTCTCTACATGATTCATGACATACAGTACTGTGCAAAAGTCTAAGGCACATGTATATAGCTAGGGGGCACTGTATTGCACTGTACTGCTACGGCAAAAAAAAATACAAATTTCATGACATGTGAGTGATTTAAGCGTGATTCTCATATGGGTCTCTATTGTGGACTGACAGTGGGAAGGGGACAGGGAGAAGGGAATCATGGTTGGGAAGAGAGAAAGGGAGAGCAGAGGGAGTGGGAAGCACCAGAGAGACAGCTTGCCTGGTGTCTCAGGGTTGGGTGTGTCTGGGTCTGGGCTACCTCCCCTCCCTGCCACCTGTCCCACACCCCTACCATGGCTCTCCACCTTCACCCCAAACTTACAAACTCACTCTCTGCTCCACTTTGACAAATACAGCACTGCAAAAATCTTAGGCACCCTAGCTATAGATATGTGTCTAAGACTGACACAGTACTATAATTATGCTAGGAGTGAGATGTCGAGGGGACACCTGAGAGAAGTCTATAATGCTGCCTGGATTAGGGAGCATGTGATGCAAGGAGAGGCTGTATAAACTTGGGTTGTTTTCTCTGGACTGGTGGCGGCTGAGGGGAGATCTGATAGGAGTTTATAGAATTAGGAAAGGTATAAATAGATAGTCTCTTACCCCGGGATAGAAATATCAAGGACTCCAGGATGTGCATTTAAGGTGAGAGGGGTAAATTTTAAAAGAGACACGTGGGACGAGTTTTTCTTTGCGCTAAGTGGTGGGTGCCTGGGGTGATGGTGGAGGCAGATCTGCTGATGGCGTTTAGTTATGTAGACAGATTCAGATTAATTTATCACATGTGCATCGAAACATACAGTGGAATGCAGTATTTGTTATTAACAAGCAACACTTGTTCATCTTTATGTTGGGGGGAGCCCGTAAGTGTCAATGCACGTTCCGCTGCCAACATGGCACGTCCACCAGCAGCAACAGCAGAACAAGTCTGTTTCCCATCCTCACTCACACTGACACGCCTTGAACCTCAGAACAGCCACCTCTGGACCTCCAGTCCTTGGCCCTTCAGGGACTCTGACCTCTGGACTTTCCAACTTCGGACTTTGATTTTTGGACTTGGACTTGCCGACCTCTTGGTGTGGACCCCAGGACTGGCTGATCACAGGGACACATAAATATGCAGGGAATGGAGGAGACGGATCACGTGCAGGCAGAAGAGATTTACCTTAATTGGGCATTGTGTTTAGCACAAACGTGGTGGGTCAGAGGGCCTTTTCCTGTGCTGTGTACTGTTCTGCATTCTATCTCAGAAATCCTAATCTACAAGAGAGCATCTTCCCATTGAGACTAGTACAACAATCTCAACAACCTCTCCTTTGAGTCCTAAAAGTTACTCTCTCCATCACCTCTCTACCTTTCCTAATCCTGTAGCCTTCAGAACATGATAGTCTCTGATTGCCTCCAGTTCCTGGACCCCATGTGGCATGTGGGTGGTGGGAGCTGCCATTAAACTGGTCAGCACGGTGGCCAACTAGAAGATTGACCAGCTCACAGCAGCAGTGAGCCCAGGGTTCGATCCTGACTCTGTCTGTGTGGAGTGTGCAGGTTCTTCCTGTGGCCGAGTGGATTCCCCAGCACACCCCAGTGACATGCAGGCTGGCGGACACTGTTTATTGTCCCTAGTGCGCAGATAAGGAGTTGAATTGCGGGGGCGGGGGGGTAGTGTCTAGTTTAAGATGGAGAATAAACAAATTGAATTCATATAGGATCTGTAAATGGGTGATTGACGGTCAGTTTGGACTTGGTGGGCCGAAGGGCCTGTTTTCATGCTGAATCTCTCTGATCCAATGGTCGAGTCAAAGTTGAGTTTTTTTTGTCAGATAAACAAGTACACGTCTGCACAGGTGTAATGAAAAACAGGCAGCATCACCGGCAGATAGCATCAGATAAGTAGCATTTGCAAGAAAAATGTAGTTAATTTTTATGAGGAAACTCAATTAGAACAAAACAAAATGCATTATTATACGAAGTGGTCACAGTGTTCCTGTACTGAGATGGTGATCGGGGTTGTGCTGGTTGGTTCAAGAACCGAATGGTTGAAGGGAAGTCGCTGTTCCTGAACCTGGTGGTATGGGACTTCAGGCTTCTGTACCTCCTGCCCGATGGGAGCTGTGAGAAGATGGCCTGGCCCGGATGGTGGGGGTCTTTGGTGATGGATGTTGCCTCCTTAAGGCAGTGCCTCAGAATGCGTTAATTTAGGAAGCTTGAGATCCCATGGCATGCACTGTGGTTTGAAAGATCTTTAGATTATGTCCAATTGTATTAATTTGGATGTCAAATTTGTCTAAATTTGCTCAGATTTATGAATTGTTTGTACTCTGAAGTATGAGAGATCTCTTCATATCCAAATTATAATACCAATAATAGTCTTCTTTTCCTCTCAGAATCTCCTCCACCGCCTTACTCCAAGCTGTCTCCAAGCCAAACGTGGAACAACTTTGATGGCAAGTTCATACCTGTTGCCTTTATTTGTTTCAAACCTTTATTGTACAGGATCCCCGTGCAACTTTATTAGGAATTGGTTTCTTATTGTCACATGTACCGAGACCCAGTGAAAAGCTTGTCTTGCATACTGTTCATACAGATCAAATCATTACACAGTACCTTGAGCTAGAATAAGGTAAAATGATGAAAGTGCATAATAAAGTGTAGCAGCTACAGGGAATATGCAGTGCAGGCAAGATGCAAGGTTAAAAGGTAAATTTTAAGGCCAGGATTCCCATCTTATCGCACTAGGGAATTATTCAGTAGTGTTAAAACAGCAGGGTAGAAGCTGTCCTTAAGCCTCATGTTTTCATGCTTTTGTGTCTTTAGCCCAAGAGTGCGTGGATGGGGTGTCCGTGGTGGATAGGATCCTTGACTCTGCTGGCTGCTTTACTGAGGCAGTGAGAAGTACCTACAAACCTAGATTTTGCCTGGACTTGGGACTCAGTTATTAGGAGATGTTACATTGACCAGGACTTTACTACCTACAACGTAGGAGAATGAAGGGAGACCTGAGGGCTCACTGAGGCACATAGTCTGGGTGAGTCTTTTTCCTAGGGATGGAGGGCTAAAAGCAGGGAGCGTAGGTGTAAGATCAGAGGTGAGAATTTTAGAAGGGATATCGGGGAAGGCTTCTTCACACAGGGGGTGGTGCATATTTGGCATGAGTGGACACATTTGCAACATTTACAAGCCATCTGGGTTAGTATGTCGATAGGAGAGCTTTGGAGGGCTGTGGGCCAAAGGTGGGACTTGCTCGCCGGGCAGCACAGTGAGCATGTAAGAATTGGGCTGAATGGCCTGTTTCTGTGCTATGATGTTCTAGGATCCCGAGAGCCTGCAGTTTCCTCTGAATCTGAAAACACTTGACAGGTCAGAGTGAGAAATGGTTAATGTTTCAGATTAAAACTCAGAACGTCAGGGATCAGATATGGGAAGTGATTTCTTTTCCACAGATGCTACCTGACCCGTTGAGTTGTTTCACTGTTCTGCCCATTGTGTCTGTGCTGGCCATCACGTACCTAACTTTACTATTCCCATTTTTGAGCATTTGGCCCTTATCCTTTCTGCTAGTGCAAGCTGAATGCTCATCTAGATACTAAAATGTCCGAGCCTGTCTGTCTCCATCCTCCCCTCAAGCAGTGAAGTTGGAGCTGGTTTGTTATCGTCATGGATTTGTTGTTCCTCTCTGCGCCTTGTGGCACACTGGGTGGCAAACTTTAGCATTTGTTTTTTTTACAAGGTCGAGTTGTTAGTTTGATGCTCGACCCAGTGTGGATGGAAAGTGTCCAAGGAGCAGGCTGGATTTGAACCTGGAACCACTCTCCTTGAAGTCCGATGCAAATGCCACTACACCACCGGCTTGCTATATTGTCACATGCCTTGCATACTGTTAATTCAGATCAGATCATTGAGGTAGGACAAAGTAAAACGATACATTATGCAGAATAAAGTGTTACTGTTACAGAGAAAGTGCGGTGCAAATAGACAACATGGGTGCAAACTCATAACGGGGTAGATTGTACTTTTTTTTCCATAGATGCTGCCTGGCCTGCTGAGTTCCTCCAGCATCTTGTGTGTGAAGGGTTTCGGCCTGAAACGTCGACTGTACTTTTTCCATAGATGCTGCCTGGCCTGCTGAGTTCCTCCAGCATTTTGTGTGTGTTGCTCAGATTTCCAGCATCTGCAGATTTTCTCTCGTTTTAGATTGTGTGTGGTCGATCCATCTTATCAGACAAGGGGACCATTTGATAATCTTATAACAGCTGGATAGAAGCTGTCTTGGAGCCTGGTAAGAGGTTTTGTTTTGTATCTTCTGCCCAATGGAAGGGGAGCAAAGAGAGAACGTCTGGGCTTGGATGGGGTCTTTGATGATGTTGGCTGCTTTACTGAGACATTGAGAAGCGTAGACAGAGCCCATGGAAGGGAGGCTGGCGTCCATATTGTGCTGAGCTGTGTCCACAACTCTCTGCAGTTTCTTGTGGTCTCAGGCAGGGCTGTTCTAAGCCATAATGCATCGGGATAGGATGCTTTCTATGGTAAAACTTGCAAAGGGTGGATGAGGACATGACAAATTTCTTCAGCCTCCTGAGGAAGCGGGGGTGATGGTAAGCCTTCTTGGCCATGACGTCAATGTGGTTAGACCAGGACGGGCAATTAGTGATGTTCACACCTAGCAACTCGAAGCTGTCAGTCCAATATGTTCCAGATTCAATCATTCTCCAAAAAAAGAATCTCAGTCATAGAATTATGCAACACGGAAACAACTCACCATGCTGACTATGGTGTCTACTTGAGCTAATCCCACTTCTCAAGTTTCAAAGTTCAAAGCAAATTTATTACCAAAGTACATGAATGTCACCATTTACAACCGTGAAATTTGTTTCCTTGTGAGCATTCTCAGCATCTCCTAGAAACTTAACAGAATCAATGAAAGACCACACCCAACAGGGCAGACAAACAACCAGTGTACAAAAGACAACAAACTCTGCATAAACTAACTAAGTAACTAAGCAAAAACTATTGAGAACATGAGATGAAGAGTCCTTGAAGCTGAGTCCATAAGTTGTAGGGACAGTTCAGTGACTGGGAGAGTGAGGTTATCCCCTCTGGTTCAGGAGCCTGATGGTTGTGGGGTAAAAACTGTTCCTGAACCTGGTGGTGTGGGTCCTGAGGTTCCTGTACCTCCTTCCTGATGGCAGCAGTGAGAAGAGAGCATGCCCTGAGTGGGGGTCTTTGATGATGGATGCCGCTTTCCTGCAATAGTGCTCCATATAGATGCACTCAATGGTGGGGCGGGCTTTTCCCCAGATGGACTGGGCCGTATCTACTACTTTTTTGTAGCATTTTCCATTCAAGGGCATCGGTGTTTCCATAGCAAGCTGTGATGCAACCAGTCAATGTACTCTCCACTGCACATCTATAGAGGGTTGTCGAAGTTTCAGATGTCATACGGAATCTTTGCAAACTCCTAAGGAAGTAGAGGTGCTGCCGTCTTTTCTTCAGGTTGCAATTGCATGCTACACCCTGGACAGATCCTCTAAAATTATAACATGAACTTAAAGTTTGGCCCATAACCCTCTAAATATTTCCTATCTATTGTCTTTTAAACATTGTACTTATACCCACTTCGACCACTGGCAGCTTGTTCCATATACCCATCACTCTCTGTATGGAAAAACTCCCTCAGGTCTCCTTTAAAACTTACCCCCTCACATTTAACCTGTGTTCTCTAGTTTTAGACTCCACTAACCAGAGGAGAAAGACTGACCACCGACTTTATTTATTGTGTCATAATCTTGTATAAGGTCACCTTGTTAATTTCATACATCTGTCATACTTTTCCATGGTAAAGACAATCGGGTCTGTCCCGTTAGCTGAACCACTCCATCCCAGTATCTTCCTTCCATAGAGCACTACAGCACAGAAACATGCCCTTCAGCCCATCTACTCCATGCCAAACTATTAATATTCTCAGTCCCATGCATCTGCACCTGGTTCCATGGTTCTTAGTACCCCTCTCATCCATGTACTTTTACAAACTTCTCTTAAATGTTGCAATTGAACCTGCATCTACCACTTCTGCTGGCAACTCATTCCACACTTTCCACCGTCTGAGTGAAGAAGTGCCCTTTCAGGTTCCCTGAAACATTTCACCTGTAATCCCTGACCTCTAGTTTTAGCCTCACCTAAAATCAGTAGAAAAAACCTGCTTTCATTTACTCTGTCTGAACCTCGCAAAAACAAAGGAGTTGGTTGTGGACTACAGGAGGAATGGAGACTGGCTAACCCCTATTGACATCAATGGATCTGGGGTTGAGAGGGTAAACAGCTTTAACTTCTCAGCATAAACATCACCAAGGATCTCACGTGGTCTGTACATTCCAGCTGTGCAGTGAAAAAAGCACAACAGCACCTCTTTCATCTCAGACAGTTGAAGAGGTTTGGTATGGCCCCCCAAATTCTAAGAACTTTCTATAGGGGCACAATTGAGAACATCCTGACTGGCTGCATCACTGCCTGGTATGGAAACTGTACTTGCGTCAATCGCAGGTCTCTGCAGGGAGTGGTGCAGACAGCCCAGCGCATCTGTAGATGTGAACTTCCCACTATTCAGGACATTTACAAGGACAGGTGTGTAAAAAGGGCCCAGAGGATCACTGGGGACCTGAGTCACTCCAACCACAAACTGTTCCAGCTGCTACCATCTGGGAAACAATACCGCTGTAGTAAAGCCAGGACCAACAGACTCCGGGACGGCTTCTTCCACCAGGCCATCAGACTGATTAATTCACACTGACACAACTGTATTTCTATATTATATTGACTGTGTCCTGCTGTACACAATATTTATTATTATTTACTATAATTGCATTTGAATGGAGACATAACGTAAAGAGTTTTACTCCTCATGTATGTGAAGGATTTAAGTAAGGCTTTAGACCATCTGGACAACACAAACACCTAAGTCAGGATGCTGTTCGTCAACTATAGCTCAGCATTTAACACCATCATTCCCACAATCCTGATTGAGAAGTTGTAGAACCTGGACCTCTGTACCTCCTCTGCAATTGATTCCTTGACTTCCTAACCAGAAGACCGCAGTCTGTGGGGATCGGTGATAACATATCCTCTTCGCTGACGATCAACACTGGCGCACATCAGGGGTGTGTGCTTAGCCCACTGCTCTACTCTCTGTATATACATGACTGTGTGGCCAAGCATAGCTCAAATACCATCTATAAATCTGCTGATGATACAACCGTTGTTGGTAGAATCTCAGGTGGTGACGAGAGGGCGTACAGGAGTGAGATATGCCAACCAGTAGAGTGGTGTCACAGCAACAACCTGGCACTCAACGTCTGTAAGACGAAAGAGCTGATTGTGGACTTCAAGGTGGGTAAGACGAGGAACACACTCCAATCCTCATAGAGGGATCAGAAGTGGAGAGAGTGAGCAGTTTCAAGTTCCTGGGTGTCAAGATCTTTGAGGATCTAAGCTGGTCCCAAAATATTGATGTAGTTATAAAGAAGCCAAGACAGTAGCTATACTTTATTAGGAGATTGAAGAGATTTAGCTGTCAACAAATACACTCAAAAACTTCTGTAGTTGTGCCGTGGAGAGCATTCTGACAGGCTGCATCACTGTCTGGTATGGAGGGGCTACTGCATAGGACCGAGAGAAGCTGCAGAGGGTTGTAAGTCTAGTCAGCTCCATCTTGGGTACCAGCCTACAAAGTACCCAGGATAGCTTTAGGGAGCGGTGTCTCAGAAAGGCAGCGTCCATTATTAAGGACCTCCAGCTCCCAGGGTATGCCCTTTTCTCACTGTTACCATCAGGTAGGAGGTACAGAAGCCTGAAGACACACACTCAGCGATTCAGGAACAGCTTCTCCCCCTCTGCCATCCAATTCCTAAATGGACATTGAAGCTTTGGACACTACCTCAATTTTTTTAATATACAGTATTTCTGTTTTTGCATGCTTTTTTAATCTATTCAATATACATAATTGATTTACTTGTTTATTTACTATTATGTTTTATTTTATTTATTATTAATATTTTTTCTCTCTGCTAGATTATGTATTGCATTGAACTGCTGCTGCTAAGTTAACAAATTTCACATCACGTGCCGGTGATAATAAACCGGATTCTGATAAAGTCAATTCAATTCAATTTATAACTTCGTGTACCTCATATCAAATCTCCCCTCATTCTGCTGCTCGCCAAGGAAAAAAAGTCCTAACCTTTCCTCACGTCGCAGCAACATCCTTGTAAATTTCCTCTGCATTCTGACAAAACTACAAACGGTGTCAGTAATGGAGTAATTGTGGATGTGGAGTCAACCAAGCAGGTTGCTATGACCATGATGGTGGTGAAGCACCAAATGACACTGAAGTGAACTTATCCAGGCAAGCGGAGAGGGCAGCTTCCGAAGGTAATAACGGGAATAGTGGGAATTCTCAATGGAATGGCCAGCTCCAGTTAGAAGGGAAGCTCTTCTGAAGGACCGAAGACTCAATACTGATGCTGGAAGTGAAGAGTTACATACGCAAAATGCTGGAGGAACTCGGTAGGTCAGGCAGCAACTATGGAATAAACAGTCAATGTTTTGGACCAAAACTCTTCATCAGAACTGGAAAGGAAGGCGGAAGAAGCCAGAATAAAAAGGTGTGGGGAGGGCAATGAGGATAGTGAGAAGATGATAGGTGAAGCCAGGTGGGTGAACTGGAGAAGAAGGATTCTGATAGGGGAGGAGAGTGGACCATGGGACAAAGGGAAGAAGGAGGGGCGGCAGGGGGAGGTGATAGGCAGGTAAGGAGAAGAGGTAAAAGGCTAGAGTGGGAATAGAAGAGAGAGGTGTGGGGAGTGAATAAATAAATTACCAGAAGGAGAGTTCAATGTTTCTACCATCAATTTGAAGGCTACCTAGATGGAGTATGAGGGGCTACTCCTCCACCCCAAGAGTGGCCTCGTCATAGAAAAAGAGGAGGCCAATGGAGCAACATGTCCAAATGGGGATAGGAATTAAAATGGTTGGCCACTGAGAAATTTTGCTTTTGGCAGACGGAGCGGAGGTGCTCAACAAAGCGGCCCCCCAATTTACGTCAGGTCTCACCAGTGCAGAGGAGACCGCATTGGGAGCACCGGACACAATAGACAACCCCAGCAGATTTGCAGGTGAAGTGTTGCCTCAGCTGGAAAGACTGTTTGGGGTCCTAAATGGAGGTGGAGGAGGAAGTGAACGGGCAGGTGTAGCATTTCTGTCGCTTGCAGGGGTAAGTGTTAGTAGGGAGATTAGTGGAGAGGGATGAGTGGACAAGGGAATCACAGAGGGAGCATTTGCTGCAGAGATTGGGGGGGCGGGTGAAAATGTGTTTGGTGGTAGGATCCCATTGAAGGTGATGCAGGTAGTGGATGTGTTAGATTTGGGGGCTTATTGGGTGGTAGATGAGGAGAAGATGATCTCTATCCCAGTTAAGGTAGTGGGAAGATGGGGTGAATGTGGATGTTTGGGAAATGAAGGAGATACAGGTGAGGGTAGAACCACTGGTGGAAAAAGGAAAATCCCATTCTTTGAAGAAACTCATTTCAGTTGCTCTGGAAAGGAAAATTTCATCCTGGGAACAGATGAAGGAACAGAGAAAAGGAATAGCATTTTTACAGGAGACAGGATGGGAAGAGTCAAGATAGCCATGGGAATCAGTAGGTTTATAATAGATGTCGGTAGGCAGTTTGTCTCCTGAGATAGAGACGGGGAAATTGAGGAAGAGGAGAGAGGTATCAGAAATGGACCGTGAGTTTAAGGGCAGGGTGGAAGTTGATCAAATTGACAAGCTCAGCATGTGTACCTGAAGCAGCACCAATGCAGTTGTCAATTTAATGCAGGAAAACGTGAAGAGCATTACCATGGAAATAGTAATTAACTACCCATTGAGTAGTGTGGCCAGTTCAGAGGTTTGCCGGATCCAATTGAAGGAAATTCTCCTGAAGCATTAACTCTATCTGTCTTCAAACATGGGTGCTGCTGGGTTTATCAAATGTTGTTAGCACCTTTGCTTTTATCCCAGATTTTCTAGCATCTGCAGGTTTTTATTTACTGTTGGGGTGGTTTGCAGAGGAAAGTATTCAGTGGTTCATCGATGGATTGGACACAGTAAAGTTCCCTCAATACTGTCATGTCTCATGTCTCACATCTCCCTCACGCACACTCATTCTCTCCCAGGGAAAGGCAGCACCGGTTACAGGGTAAAACTTCCTCTTAACCAACCTGTAACACACTCCTGGGGCTGGGTGCCAGGGCTTAGACACTGCGTAAGGCTAGTGTTTGACATCTCTGACCTGGGAAATCTCTCAGACTGTCTACCTCATCCTACGATCAGGTCTCCCCTCAGTCTGCCACTCCGAGAAAACATCCCAAGTTTGTCCGTCATTTTGTAGCTTACACCCTCTAATCCAGGCAGCATCCTGGCACCCTCTCCAAAGCCTCCACATCCTTCCCTGTTAATGGAGCGACTGGAAGTGCTCACTACCCGCCAAGTGCGGCCTGACCGGAGATTCAGCTTACGATAACTAGGATAATTCCTGGTATGAGCCAACTGTTGGTCATTGATGCAAAAAGCAAATTGTCTCAATGTACGTGAGACAAAAAAGCGAATCTTTATAAAGACTTCTACTGAGCTGGGTGAGAGGGCTACCATGAGAGGAAAGTTGATGTTTGGTGGGATGCGATCTGCCCATCTGGATGCTGGCTGTGTGGAGGGAGGAGGACAGTTATTGGGATGAGTATTCTTCACTCTCTCCCTTCCCCATTCCTCACGCACATTTCCCTTTGAGTTTTGAATAGAAATCAGAATCAGGTATATTATCGCTGACATCCTGTATGTTCTGAAATTTGTTGTTTTACAGTAGCAGTACAGTGCAATACATACAATTACTCTGTTACAATTAAGAAATATAAAAATTATTAAGTCATGCAAAATACTAATGTATTGTTCATGGACTGTTCAGAAATCAGATGGCGGCAGAGAAGAAGCTCCATTAGACACAATGAGTCTGTTTAGAAGAGAGACGAGGAGGAATTTCTTCAGCCAAAGGGCGCTGAATCTGTGGAATTCATTGTCACAGACAGCCGTGGAGGCCAGTATATTTAAAGCAGAAGCCGATAGGGTCTTGATTAGTCAGCGCCAAATGTCACAGGGAGAAGGCAGGAAAATGGGGTTGAGAGAGATAGTAAATCTGCCATGATGGAATGGCACAGTACTGGATGGGCCAAGTGGCCTAATACTGTTCCTTCAGTGTGTCATGGGCCCGTGGACTAAAGCTGTTTCTAAAACATTGAGTATAGAGTCTTTAGGCTGCTGTACCTCCTTCCTGATGGCAGTGATAAGGTGCCCTGGGTGATGGGGGTCCTTTGTGATGGACGCCTTGTGAAGATGTCCTTGATGGTGCCCATAAGGGAGCTGGCTGAGTTTACAGCTCTCTGCAGCCTTTTCTGATCTTGTGTTCTGGAGTCTCCACCTAGACGGTGAAGCAACCGGTCAGATTGCTCTCCACCTTTCATTTTGTGGAAACTTGCTAGAACCTTTGGTGAAATGAGAGGTTGCCTGCTGCTATCACGTGCTCCCACCTTGTTTATCATGTAGTGAAGTAAATAAGTCTTGTTGAGTCTGTATTTGTCTCGTAACAAACAGTTTTGGATCAAGTACAGGACACAGTCTTGATCTGTTTCCTGTTGCTGTTTGGATAAATTGAAAAATAAACTTTTCCCCTCCCCTCCATCCAGAAACTAAATCCATTGAAAAAAAAATCCTTCTCTTCCCCTCCCCCTCTTACAGCAATGTGAGTGGGGTTTGGATGGTTATTTTTGGACACCCTCCTCTCTGGACCCTGCCAGAGGAAACGGGAACTGACACAGCAGCGGCCTACAATATGCCTTGACGCACTTTCTGAGGAAAAACTCTTATTTTTTTTTAATTGTGTACTTGGCCGTGAGCCCAGGCAGGGAGCTTGGCTGCTACTCTGCTGTAGGTGGGGGGAGTCCCATGACCACAGCCCAGCAGTCAGAATGTCTGGTCTCACTGCCGCTGTGCTCGATCACTGACCTTTACCGCAGCCTCGCCCCTTCCATGTCCAGCTCCCGCTGCAAGCACGGGATCAGTCCAATCAGCTGCTTGATTAACTGACCCCACTCCTTGCTCTTTTTCTTCTCCCCCGCCCCCACATTAGCCTCCTCATAATCTATATTACAAGAAGCTCAATAGCTGAGGGCCTGGGTCTACGCATCTGAAGCCCACTGGGGAAGCCAAAGGTCTGTTGTCTGTGCTGGGGTTGGAGGAGAGTGGGAGAGTGGGTGGGAGGGAGGAAAGGGGCTTGTTTTTCTGCTGTTCTTTTCCTGCTTGTTATGTTCTGTTCTGTGGTGTTCTGCCAAGCATTGTGGGCATGCCGTGTTGGCGCCAGAGTGTGTGGCGATGCTTGTGGGCTGCCCCCAGTGCATCCTTGGGTTCTGTTGGTTATTAATGCGAACAGTGTATTTCACTGTATGTTGTGATGGTACTTGTGATTGATAAATGAATCTGATTACTTCTGCCCCCACCCCCCCCCCAGGTTGCGGGGGAATCAAGAATTAAGATGAGGGGGGAGACTTACTCTTGGCATCACTATCTGTCTGGTTTATGGTCTTGCACTTTACCGTTTATCTGCACTGTGCACTTTCTAACTACACTTTATTCTGCATTCAGTGCACTGTGTAATGATTCGATCTGTTTGACAAGCTTTTCACTGCATTTTGGTACGTGTGACAATAATACAATGGGGCGGTAATGGTCGTGTGGTGCTGCTACAGCGCCAGTGAGCCGGGCTCCATTCCCACTGCTGTGTAAGGAGGTTGTACGTTCCCAGCGGGACTGTGTGGGTTTCCACCAGCTGCTCCAGTTTCCTCCCGCGGTCTAAAGGTCAGTCGGCCTCACGGGTGTAATTGGCAGCACGGGCTCACTGGGCTGGAAGGGTCTGCCATCGTTCTGTATCTCTGTGAATTGGCCAACAGGAGCCAGATGGGGGGGGGGGGTGGAGGGAAAGGAGATGAAGTGAGAAGCTGTGCGGAAGGGGTAAAGGGCTGAAGAAAGAGAAGACAGTGGACTATGGAAGAAAGGGAAGGAGGAAGGGAACCAGAGGGAGGTGAGGAGATGAGAATGGGTGAGAGAATCATAATTGGATTATGCTTCTCCAAATGCTCATAATTCATGTCTCTAAAGAGTAATCTGCCGACCACTGAAGTAAGACTCACTAACCATGGTCTGTAAATTTCCATGGTTATCCCTATTCCCTTTCTTGAACAGAGGAATAACATTTTCCACCCTCCAATCATCTTGTACTGCTCCTGTGGCCAGTGAGGATGCAAAGATCATTGTCAAAGGTTCAGCTATCTCTTCCCTCGCTTCCCATTGTAACCCGGGGTTTATCCCGTCTGGCCCCGATTCCTGTGATTTTCGGGATGAGCCTTTCATTGTCAATACACGCCACATCCACATCGATTTGTTTTGTCAACTCCTTGAGAAAGTCACTCAGGCTCTGGTGGCACGACCTGCCGCAAAAGTTCTTCCGTAAGTTTCTTGGAGAGGGAGGTGTTGTTTTTTCTTTGGTTATGTTGTGAACTCTCCTCTAGCTGAATACACTCACCTTGTTTTGCAGATGTTGGCCTGTCTCCTTACCTGCCCAGAGAGGGACACTGGTGCAGCGTGGCGTACTGGGAGCACAGAACCCGCGTGGGTCGCCTCTTCGCCGTCCACGAGCCCTCGGTGGGCGTCTTCTGTGATCTGCCACGCGGCAGCGGCTTCTGCCTGGGCCAGCTGCACGTGGCCAACCGCCATGAGATGGTGCGGCGCACCCGCGGCAAGATCGGTGGAGGCGTGCTGCTAAGCCGGGAGCGGGACGGCGTCTGGGTCTACAACCGTAGCCAGCACCCCATTTTCGTCAGCTCACCCACCCTGGGCCTGCCTGGCTCCCGCGCACTCTCTGTCCACAAGGTGCTGCCCGGCTATTCCGTCAAGGTTTTCGACTATGGCAAGTCGCGTGCCTTGCAGCGGGCCGCGAGCCCGGGTGGGTTCTCGGATGGACCTTACGATCCCAACAGTATCCGCATCAGCTTCGCCAAAGGCTGGGGCCCCTGTTACTCCAGACAGTTCATCACCTCGTGCCCCTGCTGGTTAGAAATACTGCTCAATCACTCCTGAGGGATTTGCCCACCTCGGAACAGAAGAAACAGGAGCAGCAGTCGGCCATGTGGCCCATCGAGCCTGCTTCGCCATTCAATAACGTGGCTGACCTGACTCGGACTCAGCTCCACCTCCCTGCCTCTTCCCCATAACTTTTAATTCCACTACTACTCAACTCTCATTTCCCCTGCTATGCACAAATCTATCTAACTCTGTCATAAGTATATTTACTGAGGTAGCCTCTGCTGCCTCCCTGGGCAGAGAATTCTGCTGATTCACTCCTCTCTGGGGAAAGTAATTTCTCCTCATCTCCATCTTAAATCTACTGCCCTGAATCTTGTGGCTGTGTCTCCTAGTTCTAGTCTCACCTACCAGTGGAATCAACTTTCCTGCCTCATTCTTTATAATTTTCAATGTTTCTGAGAGATCCCCACCTATCCTTCTGAACTTCAGTAAGTATAGTCCCAGGTGACTCAATCTCTCCTCATAGTCTAACCCTCTCACCTCCAGAATCAATCTGGTGAATCTCCTCCGCGCTCCCTCCAAAGCCAGTACATCTCTCATCAACGCAAACACGAGGAATTTTGCAGATGTTAGTCCTGACGAAGGGTCTTGGCCCGAAACGGCGACTGTACCTCTTCCTAGAGATGCTGCCTGGCCTGCTGAGTTCACCAGCAATTTTTGTGTGTGTTACATGTCTCATCAAGTAAGGAGACCAGAACTTCATGCAATACTCCAGGTGTATTCTCACCAGTACCCTGTACAATTGCAGCATAACCTCCCTGCTCTTAAATTCAATCTCTGTAGCAATGATTGCCAACATTCTGAAGGGCCTGTAATGTGCTGTGTGTTCTGAAGCCCAAGAGAAACGCCACAGTAGCACGGGGGTTAGCATGATACTATTACAGCTCAGGAGCGTCGGAGTTCAGAGTTCAGTTCCAGCGCTGTCTGTAAGGAGTTTGTATGTTCTCCCTGTGAGCGTGTGGGTTTCCTCCCGGTGCTCTGCTTTCCTCCTGTAGTTCAAAGCTCTACCTGTTAGTAGGCTAATTGGTCATTGTAATTTTTAAAAATTCATTTACGGGATGTGGACATCGCCAGCTAAGCCAGCGTTTATTGCCCATCCCTAGTTGCCCTTGAGAAGGTGGTGATGAGCTGCCTTCTTGAACCGCTGCAGTCCCTGAGGTGTAGGAAAGCCCTCCGTGCTGTTGGGAGGGACATCTTATTGTCCTGTGATTAGGCGAGGGTTAAATCTGGGTGGGGCAGCTCAATGGGCTGGAAGGGGCTGGTCTGAGCTGTATCTCTTACTTACTGCCTGTTATGTCGCTGGTGTTTAGGGCAGCAGTGCAGGTCCTCCATTCTCTGCCTGTCCATACCATCACACACAGGTACAGGAGGATTCTTCCTGCTGTTTCCGTAACTATTTTGTTTGACCAGTCAGAGTTGTTAGCCCTGAGCAGAACCCCTTGAACCTGTTCTCTACCCTTTGACCCTTTTTGCCGTGGGTGACCCTACCAAGAGCCAAGGCACAAGGCCCTGACTCGAGCCACTATAGCGCTCTGAGTCATTGAGGCTCGCAAACCTCCAAATCCAAGTGTTGGGGTCTGTCACACTGGGCAGAGGCTGGTCACCTGCTGAATTTGTGGGGAAGGATTCACTCGGTCATCTGACCTAATGGCTCACCAGCAAGTTCACACCGGGGAGCGGCCGTTCACCTGCTTGGACTGTGGGAAGGGATTCTCTCAGTCATCTCAACTGGAGGTACATCAGCAAGTTCACACCGGGGAGCGGCCGTTCATCTGCTCAGACTGTGGGAAGGGATTCAAATGGTTAGCTCACCTACTGACACACCAGTCAGTTCACACTGGAGAGAGGCCATTCATGTGCTCAGACTGTGGGAAGGGATTCACTCAGTCATACCACCTATGGAGTCACCAGCGAGATCACACTGGGGTGTGGCCATTCACCTGCTTGGACTGTGGGTGTATCCTACCTCTCAATAAATAAAGTAAGTTTCCCTCCCTCGGTCCCCGTCCCTTTGATCTGCTTGTCGCCTGCAGCCAGTGTCCCCGTTTCCATTGTTTCCATTCTGAATTATCACATGTACATCGAAACAAACAGTGAAATACCTTGCTTGTATTCACAACCCACACACCTAAGGAGGTGCATCATTTATATTCACGACCCACACACCTGGGGGACAGCCTACAAGTGTTGCAGCCCATGCAGCACAGAATGCCAGCTCCACGCCTGCAATAAGATGTCCTTGGGCGTTGAGCATTGTTGAAGAGAAGGGAGCACAGTGGGTAGAACTGCTGCCTCGCGGCTCCAAAGACAGGGGTTCATTCCCGACCTCCTGAGCTTCTTATGTGTGTGTGGAATTTATCCGTACTCCCTGTGACCGCGAGGGTCTCTCCCAAGTGCTCTGGTTCCCTCCCACTCTCCGAGTAGGTGGGTTAGTTGGCCCCTTTGTGTGCGGATGAGGGGTCAGATCTGGGGATGGGCAGGAAAGGGAGAGGAACACGAGGACGATAAAGTGGGATGAGTGTAAATGGGTGATGAAGGTAAGCAGAGACTTTGGTGGTCTAGAGTACTTGGAAACATGCCCTGTTACTCTGAGTAGATGTGTTGGAAACTGAATGTCAGCATGATCTACCAAGGTATGTTGAGGGAGGGTCGTGAGTTGAGGACCAAGAACAAGAAAGTCTGATTTTTTTTGTTTGTGTTCCAGTAAGGATGAGGCAGAATATTTAACTGCATTCCTAATTTGGGGGAAGTCTTGTTGCTCACAAGACTCGCAATTGAACCATTGGATGTGAGGAGAAAGTGCCTGCTGTCCTCCTCCACAACTTCCCCTTCTTCCCCCCTCCACCTTTTCAAGGCTATTGGCTTCCCAGTCGAAGGAATCCTAAACAGCTGGGAACTGTGTAGACTCGGGTGTGTAAAACTTCAGGGGCCAGAGTTACAGGGAAAGGCTCGGCAGGCTGGGACTGCATTCCTTGGAGTGCAGGAGACCGAGGGGTGACCTTATAGAAGTGTGTAGAATCATGAGGGACAGTGATAGGTATTGGTACTTTTTCCCTAGAGTTGGGGAACTGGAGGGCAGAGGTTTTAGGTGAGAGGGTATTTAATAGGAACTTAAGGGCGGCTTTTTTACACACAAAGGGTGGTGTGTGTGTTTGGAATAAGCTGCCAAAAGAAATGGTTGAGGTTGGTACATTAGCACATTAAAAGACACTTGGGCAACTTCATGGGTAGGAAAGATTTAGAAGGATGTGGGCTAGATGCTGGCAGGTGCGTCTAGCTTGAATGGGAATGGCATGGTTGAGTTGGGCTGTAGGACCTGTATGATGCTATAATGGGAGGATGGGGCTGCGCAGTGGGGAGACACTATGCCCTGCAGCTCAAGAGAGCTGGGTTCAATCCTGACCTCCGGCTCTGTCTGCCTGTGTGAAGTTTACACATTCATCCTATGACTGTGGGTGTAACCCAGGTCCCTCCCATGTTTGGGCGACCTGCAGGGTTGGTGAATTAATTGGCAGCTGTAAGTTATTCCTCGGTAAGGGGTGGGAGAAGCGATTGGGAGTTGGTGGGAATGTAAATGGGAATTGTGGTTGTTCTGAGAGTTGGCATGGAAGTGATGGCTGGAATGGTCTTGTGTTGGAAGGATGCACATCAGAACTGAAATGTTAGTCAATGAGGTCGCTGTTGTGAATTGCAAGACAAACAGTTGAATTTCTTTCTATATAAATGGCAGGCATGAATATGCACTACCAGTTGGAATTGGTTTACTGTTGTCACAAGTGAAAAGCTTGTCTTGCAGGCTGCTCATACAGATCAAATCATTACACAGCACATTAAGGTAGTGCATGGTAAAGCAGTAAGTTCCTGAGTTGCATCTGTATCTATCACTGGGTATCCTCCAAATTACACTGTACAAGACATGGGAAGCCTTTCGCAGACTCCTCAGCCCAACCAGTTCTCGAGTTATAGAGCAATACAGCTGGGACACAGGCCCTTTGGCCCATCAGTCCATGCTGACCATGGTGCCAATTTCCTGCATTCAGCCCATATCCCTCCAGGCCTTTCCCCTCCCATCTGCTTATCCAAGTGCTTCTGAAATGATACAATTGTATCTGCCTCAATCACTTCCTCTGGGTGCTTTTCTGTAGACTTGCCACCCTCTGCATGAAGAAGTTGCCCCTTGGGGCTGTTTTAAATAAGCTGCATGGTGGTAGCATAGTATTTGAGTGTAATGCTAACACAGTGCCAGTGATCAGGGTACAGCCCCACTGCTGTTTGTAAGAAGTTTGTACGTTCTCCCCATGGCCACGTGGGTTTCTCCCACATTCCACAGATGGGTTAGTAGGTTAATTGGTCACATGGTTTGAGCAGTGTGGGCTTGTTGGTTCCTGTGCTGTATCTCTAAATCAGGAGAAATAAACCCTTTCCTTCTCACCCTGAACGCAACCCCCTACCCCACCCCAGGTTTGGACTTCCCCCACCCTGGGGTAAAGACCCTGGATGTTTGGGGAAAATCTCACATTTGAGTATTGCCACACAGTCTTACTTAACTGGACAGGAGCTTCCTTCTTTCCTACACAGGTGTCCATTTTAGAAACAAGTTGGACCAAATGAGTTGGGTTGAATTATGTTGTAAACATCTCTGAGAGATGGCTAATTACACTGATTCATACAAGAAATTCCATTCAGCTTTAATATTGATGTCCACCTTGGATGGAAACAGCTGTTGGGAACCAGTTGTCTTATCTGTTCAAAATCTGCTGTACTTGTTATGTGTATCAATACCTGATTCCGTTGGGTGGCCCTGGTGTTGGTCGGTTCTGAATGGCAGGGACATGAGCCTCCCTCTTTTTGTATATCTCAACGTAAAGGAATGTACTACTTTGTAAGACCACTCTGAATCACTCACACACAAAGCTTCCTCTGCCCACCGTGCCTAATAGGAGAGTCATGGGGCTGGAATGGTGTGCATTGTTGTTTTATTTCTCAGTCCTTCCTCCGACCTCCCTTGTTCCCTGCTTGAGGATTTTTGTTTTACCCCTGCTTTGTATTGCTGAAGTTTTGGCCACAACCTTTAATGGTAAAACTCTGATAATTCAGCATCTTTGGGACCTTGGTACTGGGATGAGTATATTTTCCAGATCTATGGATACTATTCTTAATTTCCCAACCCCAGTTTAAATTGCTTTTTATTCACAGTGGCATAATAAATGTTCCAGTGAACAGATTAAGGAGAGCACAGGAATTGTAATTCAGTGTAATTAAAAGGAACATGGGGAAATGGGACCCCGGCAAGCTTAAAGAGACAACTGGAACTATCTCCCAGATGCCAACAATTGGATAGTGGATTATTGGAATTTTACCATTGCTTATTTGGGGAAGACATCAAGGCCGATAACAATTCCTATCACTTGTGTGCAAAACCCTCTGCCGTTATATGGACGAATTCTCCTTTAATTAGAATTGATCAGAAGGAACTACCTTCTTACTATATATGCACAG
This sequence comes from Mobula hypostoma, assembly GCF_963921235.1. Lineage (NCBI taxonomy): Eukaryota > Metazoa > Chordata > Chondrichthyes > Myliobatiformes > Myliobatidae > Mobula > Mobula hypostoma. Next base: position 245,416,958 of record NC_086098.1, read on the forward strand.
ATTTAATATAAAGATTTATATTAAAATTTTATAATTGTAAATATGGAGGCGTTTACATAGTAATTATTTATGTATTTTCAAATGTATACAAGGACTATAAAGGTGACTAAAGGCACTTTGTCAGATATCACTATATTACCACCTAGCTATCCTGAAAGATGCTAAGTAAAATGTACTTTAATAAACTCATTTTATTCACCCGGAGGCTCTCTGTAATGTGTGAAGTGAATGGTGTGGCCTGTCATGTTGTTTGCATGGTTCAAACCTGCAGGATCAAGAAGAAACATTTCATTGATGATGTCTCCTTCGCCTGTATCTAGCATAGTCACACCCGTCTGTCCCTGAGAGATTACCGGAAAGAGGAGTCGCAGGTAGACAGTGCAGTGAAGGAGGAGTTTGGCACAATGGTCAGGGGAATGAGTGCAGAAGTTGTGACGTTAGGTTGCAGTTGTACAAGGCCACATTTCAGAACCAAAAGCCCAGCAGGCTCCATCATGGCCACTGACCTCCCCAGCATCGAGGACGCCTTCGAAAGGCAATACTGTGAAAAGGTGGCATCCATCATGAAGGACCCCCATCACCCATATGTGCCCTCTTCTCATTGCTACCATCAAGCAGGAGATACAGTAGCCTGAAGGCACACACTCAACAGTTTAGGAACAGCTTCTTTCCCTCCGCCACTAAATTTCTGAATGGATCGTGAACCCGAGCACACTACCTCATAGGTTTTACCTTTTTTCTGCTGTCTCTTTCTGCTGCCTACTTAACTTGTTTTTCTTATTGTGATTTATTTTTATTATGTATGGCACTGTACTCCTGCAGCAAAACAACACATTTCACTACTTATACCAGTGATATTAAACCTGATTCCGATTTCCTTAACGTTGAAATTGTTGCTATCTGATTAAACATCCCAACTTTCAATAGCCAAAGCAACCTCCCATTTGTGGTGGTCACTTCATCGGGTATATTTAAAGCAGAAGTTGGTAAGGATGTCAAAGGTTATAGGGAGAATGGGGGTGAGTGGGATAATAAATCAGCCATGATGGAATGGTGAAGACTCGGTGGGCTGAAAGGCTTAACTCTGCTCCACTGTCTTATGGTTTAATAATATCTGAAACTTACTGCCCTGACTGATGAAAGCCAGCAGGCCAAAGCCTTCTTCACTGCCCTGTCTACCTGTGACTTCACTTTCAGTTAACTGTGCATCAATACTTCTACAGCTCTTTCCAGGGCCTACTGTTCACCCGGATGTCTACAACACTCACCATTCACTGTGAACGCTCGCTCCCCAGGGTCCCTGTCGTTTGCCGTGAGCGCATCGCTCCCCCAGGGCCCTGGCGTTCGCCGTCAACGCTCGCTCTCCGGGGCCCTACTGTTGACTGAACTTCCTACTTGGATTTGACTTTCCAAAGTGCAACACATTGCATTGGTACAAATTAAACTCCATTTGCCAATTGTCATCTGATCAAGATCTTCACTGTCAAGCCACCTTTTTTAGTGTGAGCTGCAAGCCTACTAGCCGTGCTAGTATATTTTACCCATGGTGTTTTTAAAGTTATTTATTTTGTTTGTTCAAAGATGCGTCACAGTAACAGACCCTATGGCCCAAAGAGTCCGCACTGCCCAATTGCACCCATGTGACCAATTAACCTCTTGACCTGTACGTGTTTGGAATGTGGGAGGAAACCTACGAGGTAAAAGGGAGAACATAGAAACTCCTTACAAAGAACAGCAGAATTGAACCTGGGTATCTAGTGTTACATTGAACATTATTCTACCATGCCATCCCTTACCCATGTTGAAGTAACGAAATGTTACCATTGTAACTTTGTGCTGTTCCTTCTAACCTCGGGGATACAAGATTGAAACATGCTGAGTTTTACTTTGCAAGTAATGCAGTACATCGAACAGTGTAGCACAGGCACAACCTCTTGTATCAAATATGAGGCTGCTTTAAAATAAATCTCTTTCAATATACATGGACCCAGCAAATGTGAAGAAAGCATGGCAGTGCCCTTACTTCCTTAAGTGTTTGCAGAGACTCTGCACGATGTCTAAAACTTCTACAGATGTGTGAAGTGCAGCATAGCCTGGCGTGGAAACAGCTAAGCCCTTGAACAGAACATCCTCCGAAAGGTAGTGTCTTCAGCCCACTACATCACAGGTCAAGCCCTTCGAACCACTGAGCACATCTCCACGAAGCACCATCACAGGAAAGTGGTATCCAACATCAGAGATCCCCACCACCCAGGCCATGCTCTTTTCTCGCTGCTGCCAACAGGTAGAAGGGACAAGAACCTCAGGACTTGCACCACCAGGTTCAGGAACAGTTGCCGTCCCTCAACCGTCAGGCTCTTGAACAAAAGGGAATAACTTCACCGAATTTCATTTGCCCCATCATTGAAATGTTCCCACAATCAGTAGACACACTGTCAGGGACTTTTCATCTCATTCATGTTCTTGTTATTTATTGCTCTTTATTTGCACAGTTATAGTTACTATTCTATAGATTTGTTGAGTATGCCCATTAGAAAATGGATCTCAGGGTTGTATATGGTGACATATATGTACTTTGATAATAAAATTTACTTTATTTGTTTAGAAATACAGCATGGATCAGGCCCATTTAGTCCTTCGAGCCGCACCGCCCAGCAACCCACTAATTTAACCCTAGCCTAGTCACAGGACAATTTATAATGACCAATTAACCTACTAACCGGTACCCACGTGGTCACTTACTGCTTATAGGGGACACCAGATTTGAACTCTGAACTCCGACGCCCCAAGTTGTAATAATGTTCTGCCAACCTCTACGCTACTGTGGTGTCCCTAAGGTACCATGGCGTCTGTAAATGGTCCATATACCTCCATTCCCAGCACGTTCATTTGTCTGACAGTCTGTGTTATTGTGATACAATAATACAGAGAATAAAGTCCTAACATATTCAAACCTTTCCATATCAATCAGGTTGTCAAGTCCCGGCAACATCTTTGTAAATCTCTCTGCACTCTTTCAATCTTAGTGATATCTGTCCTGTAGGTAGGTGACCAGAACTACACACAATACTCCAAATTTGGCCTCACCATCGTATATATACGACTTCAATATAACATCCCAACTCCTGTACTCAATATTCTGATTTATGAAGGTCAATGTGCCAAAAGCTCTCGTCACGACCCTATCTACCTGCTCCACCGCCAGGCACCATTTACACCCCCCACCTCCAAGGTTCTAACCCCTCACCTACACACTTGGATTCAAGATTCAAAAAACTTCATTGTCATTCTAACCATACATCAGCTCTGCAGGGCAGAATGAGACAGCGTTTCTCAGGAGCAGTGCAATCATAACATAACAAACGCAACACTAAATTAAAAAAAAACATAATAAATAGTAAAACACAACAGCCACATGTCAGTTAAAATCAAGTTATATTCTCGTTAGATTCTGGACTAGTTCCTGAGGTTTGGAGGGTGGCGAATGTAACTCCACTTTTTAAAAAAGGAGGGAGAGAGAAACCGGGGAATTATAGACCGGTTAGCCTAACGTCGGTGGTGGGGAAACTGTTGGAGTCAGTTATCAAAGATGTGATAACAGCACATTTGGAAAGCGGTGAAATGATCGGACAAAGTCAGCATGGATTTGTGAAAGGAAAATCATGTCTGACGAATCTCATAGAATTTTTTGAGGATATAACTAGTAGAGTGGATAGGGGAGAACCAGTGGATGTGGTATATTTGGATTTTCAAAAGGCTTTTGACAAGGTCCCACACAGGAGATTAGTGTGCAAACTTAAAGCACACGGTATTGGGGGTAAGGTATTGGTGTGGGTGGAGAATTGGTTAGCAGACAGGAAGCAAAGAGTGGGAATAAACGGGACCTTTTCAGAATGGCAGGCGGTGACTAGTGGGGTACCGCAAGGCTCAGTGCTGGGACCCCAGTTGTTTACAATATATATTAATGACTTGGATGAGGGAATTAAATGCAGCATCTCCAAGTTTGTGGATGACACGAAGCTGGGTGGCAGTGTTAGCAGTGAGGAGGATGCTAAGAGGATGCAGGGTGACTTGGATAGGTTGGGTGAGTGGGCAAATTCATGGCAGATGCAATTTAATGTGGATAAATGTGAAGTTATCCACTTTGGTGGCAAAAATAGGAAAACAGATTATTATCTGAATGGTGGCCGATTAGGAAAAGGGGAGGTGCAACGAGACCTGGGTGTCATTATACACCAGTCATTGAAAGTGGGCATGCAGGTACAGCAGGCGGTGAAAAAGGCGAATGGTATGCTGGCATTTATAGCGAGAGGATTCGAGTACAGAAGCAGGGAGGTACTACTGCAGTTGTACAAGGCCTTGGTGAGACCACACCTGGAGTATTGTGTGCAGTTTTGGTCCCCTAATCTGAGGAAAGACATCCTTGCCATAGAGGGAGTACAAAGAAGGTTAACCAGATTGATTCCTGGGATGGCAGGACTTTCATATGAAGAAAGACTGGATGAACTGGGCTTGTACTCATTGGAATTTAGAAGATTGAGGGGGGATCTGATTGAAACGTATAAGATCCTAAAGGGATTGGACAGGCTAGATGCAGGAAGATTGTTCCCGATGTTGGGGAAGTCCAGAACGAGGGGCCACAGTTTGAGGATAGAGGGGAAGTCTTTTAGGACCGAGATTAGGAAAAACTTCTTCACACAGAGAGTGGTGAATCTGTGGAATTCTCTGCCACAGGAAACAGTTGAGGCCAGTTCATTGGCTATATTTAAGAGGGAGTTAGATATGGCCCTTGTGGCTACGGGGGTCAGGGGTATGGAGGGAAGGCTGGGGCGGGGTTCTGAGTTGGAGGATCAGCCATGATCATAATAAATGGCGGTGCAGGCTCGAAGGGCCGAATGGCCTACTCCTGCACCTATTTTCTATGTTTCTATGTTTCTACGTTTCTATAAGTGTCCAGTGCAAGTTAAAAGTGTCCAAAGCAGAGTCAGGTAGAGCAGCTATTTAGCAGTCTGACTGCCTGTGGGAGGAAGAATAATTTACAACAGTGGGCGCCTGGAATATACTGCCGGGGTGGTGGTCGGAGCTGATATAATACGGTTACTTAAGAGCCTCTTAGATAGGCTCATGGATGATAGAAAACCGGAGGGTTATGGGCTGCACGAGGGAAGTGACTGGAGTGGGTTATAAGGTCGCAATATCATGGTCCTGAGGGCCTGCACTGTGCTGCCATCATCATCATTATGTGCTGTCATATGACATCATCACATACTATGTCATATGACATTATCATTATGTGCTGTGTTGTATGACATCATCATTATGTGCCAAGTCATATGACCTGGGTAATTATCATGGTCATGACCATGATTGTTCTTGGCAAACTTTTCTACATAAGTGGTTTGCCATCGCCTTCTTCTGGGCAGTGTCTTTACAAGACGGGTGACCCCGGCCATTATCAAAACTTTTCAGAGATTGTCTGTCTGGCGTTAGGGATTGCATAACCAGGACTTGTGATATCCACCAGCTGCTCATATGACCATCCACCACCTGCTCTTGTAGCTTCATGTCACCCTGATCTTTTTTTTGGGGGGTGGGGAGAAAGCATGCGCTACATCTTGACCGAGGGTGACCTGCAAGCTAGCGGAAGAAAGGAGTGTCTTACACCTCATTTGGTAGAGACATACCTCCACCCTGCTACTGTGCTGTAATATTCTGTATTTTATATTATTTAACCCTCCGACTCGCATTATTTTGAGATGTGGATGAATTCACTGTTCCACTCTTCTGTGATTTCAGTGGAGAGCGGCTCGAATGGCCGGATGGCCAACTATAGTTCCTATTTCTTGCGTCAAACGAGTTATTGGGTCTAAACCACCGGTCTATGAGTGCCTGCGGCTTCTCTTTAGAGGGGAAAGGGCGACATCGTGTGGCAGGAAAGAATAATTCCATCCAAATTAGATGGATTTTTCTTGGCCGCTAATCTTGCAATTATGACGACAATATGATAGGTTTGTAATAAAAAACTCATCTGATCCCATCAATTAATGCTATCACCTCACTGATCCAATATTCAGGGTTTGATTCTGATCTCCAGCATGTGTGTGTCTGTGTGTATGGTTGTATGTCTGATCATTATTTATTCATTATCTATTTATGGAGGCACAATGTGAAACATAAAAACATACTAGGAGCAGGAGTAGACCATCTGGGCCCTTGAGCCTGCTCCGCCATTCAATAAGATCGTGGCTGATCTAGCCATGGACTCATCTCCACCTCCTTGCCTTTTCCCCATAACCTTTAATTCCTCTACTATGCAAAAATCTATCCTACCTTGTCTTAAACATATTTACTGAGGTAGCCTCCACTGCTTCATTGGGCAGAGAATTCCACAGATTCACCATTCTCTGGGAAAAGCAGTTCCTCTTTATCTCTATCCTAAATCTACTCCCACTAATCTTGAGGCAATGTCCACTAGTTCTAGTCTCACCTACCAGTGGAAATAACTTTCCTGCCTCTATCATATCTATCCCTTTCATAATTTTATATGCTTCTATAAGATCTCCTCTCATTCTTCTGAATTCCAGTGAGTACAGTCCCAGGAGACTCAATCTCTCCTCATAGTCTAGCCCCCTCATCTCTGGAATCAACCTGGTGAACCTCCTCTGCACCATCTCCAAAGCCAGTATATCCTTCCTCAAGTGTTGTTGTTGTTCATCCATCGGTGACGTTGATGAGGACCTTGACACCATTATGATGGTGTCGAGACTAGCGCTTGATTTGGATTTAAGTGAGGGAGAGTTGCGCAGCGTCAGCCTCACTCTCTCTTCCCAATTCCCAACTGGATCCAGTGGCAAGACAGAGTCGAGACGGCTGGAGATGGGACTAGGCACAGTGGATGACCAGGACGTCTTCTGTGTCTTGTCCTGCTCTACACGTTCCACGACGCTTGCAGAGACCGCCTTCTTGACCATTGGACCTTCCATTGGTCTTGTCCGCTCAATCCGCCGGAGTCTGTCTTCACATGCTGGGATAGACAACTCCCTATCTCACTGAGGGTGTGAGACCCATCAGCTACCCTCACCTGGTTTAGCCGGCTTGTCAAAGCTGTTGCCCGGGGTGTGGCTGCTGTCACATGCAAACAGCTACGGGGAGCCACAGGTGAGAGCTGAGTGCCAGGTGGGGACCAAAGGTGGACTAACTGCCTTGAAAAGGATGTGACGTGTTCCCCCACCAGAGGTGCTACCCCTCCCTGACACCCCATACACTCCCCTTCCTCAAGTAAGGAGACCAGAACTGCACACAGTATTCCAGTTACGGTCTCACCAGTACCCTGTACAGTTGCAGAATAACCTCCCTGCTCTTAAATTCAATCCCTCTAGCAATGAAGGCCAACATCCCATTTGCCTTCTTGATAGCCTGTTGCACCCGCAAACCAACCTTTTGTGATTCATGCACAAGCACTCCCAAGTCCCTCTGCACAGCAACATGCTGCCATTTTTTACCATTTAAATAATAATCTGCTCTTTCATTATTCCTTCCAAAGTGGATGACCTTGCATTCACCAACATTATACTCCATCTGCCAGACCATTGCCCACTCACTTAACCTACCTATATCTCTCTGCAGACTGTCCGTGTCCTCTGCACAATTTGCTTTTCCACTCAATTTAGTGTCATCAGCAAACTTAGATACACTACACTCGGTCCCCTCTTCCAGATCGCTAATGTAAATCGTAAACAGCTGCAGGTCCAGCACCGACCCTTACGACACACCACTCACCACTGACTGCCAACCAGAGTAACACCCATGTATCCAAGCTCTCTGCTTTCTATTGGTTAACCAAACCCCTAACCATGCTAATACATCACCCCTAACTCTATGCATCCTTATCTTATGGAAAAGTCTTTTATGTGGCACCTTATCGAACGCCTTCTGGAAATCAAAGCAGGCCCAGCTGTGCCACCCAGCAATCCCCCAATTTAACCCTCGCCTAATGATGGGACAATTTACAAAGACCAACTATCCCACCAACCCTTTGCACTGTAGGAGGAAACCGGAGCAGGCAGAGGAGATCCATACAATCATGGGGAGAATGTACAAACTCCTGAGACCACGGTGATGTGTGTGTCATGTGTATGCTTCTGTGTGCATGTGTGTGTGTGGGGGGTGGCTGAATGTTTTTTAATTATTGTGTTCTTTATCTCATTGTGGGTTTTTTTCTTCAGCATCTGTTCCGGAGTAACAGTTATTTGGTTCTCCTTTACACTTGTGTACTGGAACGGACATTAAACGATCCTGATCGTTGGATGCTCTGGCAGTCTGCGTGGAGTTTGCACCTTCTCCCTGTGACTGCATGGGTTTCCCCTTGGTGCTTCAGTTCACACCCACATCTCAACGATGTGTGGGGTTGGTGCCTTAATTGCCCACTGTAAATTGCCCCCCTGAGGGGCAGAATCTCGGATAGAGTTGATGGGAATATGGGGTGAATGTTAGATTGGTGTAAATGTGTGATTCGTGGTTGATGCGGGCTTGGTGTGTCAAAGGCCCTGTTCTCTGCTCTAACTCAATGTTGTTTAAAGGGACAATGCACACAGTTTGGAATCCCCAGAAGATCCCCACCATCCAGGCCAGGCCATCTCCTCACAGCTCCCATCGGGCAGGAGGTACAGAAGCCTGAAGTCCCACACCACCGGGTTCAGGAACAGTGACTTCCCTTCAACCATTCGGTTCCTGAACCAACCCTAATCATTACCTTGGTACAGCAACACTATGACCACTCTGCACTAGAACGGACTTTGTTTTGTTCCAATTCTGTTCTTTCATGATTCAAGATTCAAGATTGTTTAATGTCACTTAAAATTATATAATAATTTATATTATAATAAAATAATAATCACTCTGGATCTGATGCAGTGCAAAAACACAATAAGATAAAGAACACAATAATAAAAAACACTGTAATTATAAATACATAAGATAGCTTATATACATAGACTATATGTCCATAAAGTGACGCTAGACACGGGAGTGCCTGTACGTAAGGTGACTCTGACAGGAAATGATAAAGTAGTGCTGGGGGGTGTGGAGGGGTGGGTTGGTGGGTGGAGGTGTTGATCAGCCTTACTGCTGGGGGGAAGTAACAGTTTTTGAGTCTGGTGGATGCTACGTAGCCTCCTCCCTGATATGTAGCCATGAGCGGTGTGGGTGGGATCCTTCATGATGTTGCTGGTCCTTTCCAGGCAGCTTGCTGTATAAATGTCCTCGATGGTGGGTAGGCTGGAGCTGGTGACAGATTTGACTGGCTGTTGTCGAGCCTTCCTGTCCGCTGCAGTGCAGTTTCCATACCGTACGGAGATGCAGCACGTTAGGATGCTCTCTACTGTGCCTCTATAGAATGACACGTGTACAGATGTGTATTGTCCAGCTCTCTTCAGCCTTATGTAACAATGGTTGGGTTGAGTTGTTCTCTGTTCTTGGCAATCCATTTGAAAACGTCTTGTCACCATATGAGAAGATAGGGTGATGAAAAGTTTGCAAATGGATTGCCAAGATCAGACAGCAACCCAACCCAACCCTCAACCACCTGAGCTACACACTTTGTGAGTTATTATATGACAATGTATAATTTACATTTGTCTTGTGAATCTCTAACGCTCTGTGCCCTGTAACGCACATCTGGGGATTTGCTTTGAGCACATCTCCGCAGATGTACCATGGATAGCCTTCCGACTGGATGCTTCATTGCCTGGAATGGAGGCTCCAACGCACAGGACTGCAAACTCAGCCAGCCCCATCACAACCCTCCCCACCATCGGTGCCCCAAGAAGGACCCTCACCACCCAGGACAGGCCCTCTCCTCATTACTACCATCAGGGTGGGGATACAGGAACCTGAAGACACACTCTCAACATTTCAGCAACAGTTTCTTCCCCTTTGCCATCAGATTCTGAATGGTCGATGAACCCATGAATCCCACTTCAATATTTTGATTTGTTTCTGCATGATTTATTTATTTACTTGATGTTTCTTGCCATAACCTTGCGCTGTACTAGAGCTACAAAACAGATTTCATGACAAATGTCAGTGGTAATAAACCTAATTCTGATTCTGATCATGCTGCAAGTGAGTTTTACATTGCACCATAAAACCATAAAGGATAGGAGCAGAATTGGTTCATCTGGCACATCGAGTCTGCTCCGCCATTTCATTATGGTTGATCCATTTCCCTCTCAACCCCATTCTCCTGTGTCTCTCCGTAACCTTTCACGCCCTGACTAATCAAGAGCCTATCAAGCTCCGCCTTAAATACACCAAATGACCTGGCCTCCATAGCTGTCTGTGGCAATGAATTCCGCAGGTTCACCCTTCCACTAAATAAATTCCTCATTATCTCCATTCTAAATAGACGTCTCTCTATTCTGAGGCTATGTACTCTGGTCCTAGACTCTCCATCTCTAGGAAACATACACTCTATCTAGGCCTTTCAACATTCTATAGATTTCAGTGAAATCCC